>NC_081407.1:173995390-174295390 GCF_030272615.1 Cryptomeria japonica | reverse complement strand
ATGGCAAGTTTGATCAGAAAAGTGAAGAAGGAACATTTCTAGGTTATTCTTCTAGAAGCAAAGCATTTAAATGTCTGATCAAATCATCTAACAAAATAGTAGAAAGTGCAAATGCGAAAATTGATGAATTTGTAGAAAGAAATGATGAAGGAAATTCCAAGGAACCAGAAGACTATGATGAATTTGTCTATGTTCAACCGAGAAGTCCTACCGAGAAGACTGTTGAAGAAAATGAAGAGAATATCCAGTTATCGAGTGATGAAGAAGATCATATAGAGCCTACCGAGCCTGTATTAGCCAAGTATGTCAGAAGACATCATGCACCAAGTCAGATTATAGGAGATAAGGATGATCCAGTGATGACAAGGAACAAACTGAGACAAAACACATGTTTGATATCTGAATTTGAACCGAGAATAGTGAAAGAGGCATTTAATAGTGAAGATTGGATAAATGCTATGACATAAGAGATTGATCAAATCAAGAAGAATGACACATGGACACTAATCCCAAGACCGAAGGATAAAAATGTAATCGGTACAAAGTGGATTTTCAGAAACAAGCTAAATGAAAAAGGAGAGGTCATTTGGAACAAAGCAAGACTAGTTTGCAAAGGTTATGCTCAAGACGAAGGAATTGATTATGGTGAAACTTTTGCACCTGTTGCTAGACTTGAAGGAGTAAGAACATTGTTGGCCTATGCTACTTTCAAAAATTTCAAGGTATATCAAATGGATGTCAAATCTGCATTTCTGAATGGAATATTAGAAGAAGAAGTTTTTATTGAACAACCTGAAGGATTTGTTGAAGACAAGAATAAAGATCAGGTATGTAAATTGAACAAAGCTTTATATGGTTTGAAACAAGAACCAAGAGCATGGTATGAAAGATTGCACTCTTATTTGATTAAGATTGGTTTTATAAGGACAAGTGAGAACAAAAACATGTACATGAAGAATGATGAAAATGGAATACTGATCTCAGCCATATTTGTTGATGATATTATATTTTGTGGAAATGACTCTTTATGTAAGAACTTTGGAAATGAAATGAGCAAAGAATTTGAGATGTCATTAATCAGTGAGATAAAGTATTTTATAGGTTTACAGATACTGCAAATGAAAAATGAGATTTTCATTACTCAATCCAAGTACATAAAGGAAATCTTGAAGAAGTTTGGAATGGAGGATTCAAAACCAATAAGTACTCCTATGACTACCAACTATAAATTATCAAAGAATGATGAATCTGCATCTGTTGATGAGACAATCTACCAATCCATGATTGGAAAACTACAATATGTTGTTCACAGCAGACTAGACATAGCACATGCAATAGGTATAGTTGCAAGATTCTCTGCAGATCCTAAGGAAACACAAATGACATCAATCAAAAGAATTTTTAGATACTTGAAAGGCACAGAGGATTATGACTTAGTATATCAGAAAGGAAATGATTTTGATTTAAAAGTTTATACTGATGCTGATTAGGCAGGCAACATTGATGATAGAAAAAGCACAAGTGGAGGAGCTTTCTTTTTAGGAGAAAGACTAGTGAGTTGGCTTAGCAAGAAACAAGGATGTGTTTCACAGTCAACATCAGAAGCTGAATACATTCCTGCAACATTGAATTGTACCAACATTACATGGATCAAACAATTGTTGGAAGCTATAAATGAGAAAGTTACCGAGCTAGTAACTATATTCTGTGACAATACTAGTGCCATTAATATTTCAAAGAATCCTGTTATGCACTCTAAGATAAAGCACATATCTATCAAATATCATTATCTTAGAGAATAAGCTCAAGAGAAGAAAGTGGTGTTGGAGTATATTAGCACAAAGGAGCAAATATCAGATATCTTCACCAAGCCACTACCAAAGGACGCTTTTGAATATCTCAGAAGTAAGTTAGGGGTCCTACCCCTATCTTCTACTCACTGACCGAGTTCGGTGAAAGCATCAATCCGATGACTCTATTGAATATCTTTTGGGAGTTGATGCTGAGTTATACACTTTAGGATGTTTTCTAAAAGTGTACAGGAATTAATACAAGAATTATACAGGGAACAGGAATTGAAGACAAATGCTCTGACCGAGACTCAGTTGATACACAACAACAGGAAATCACTTCTTACAGAAAGAAATTATGTTTTAGTTCTTTATTTTTTTTGGCATTGTTGTCAAAGGGGGAGAAGACTACTATAAAGGAGAGAAGACTGAGAGAAGACCTATCAGGGGAGAAGACTAAGAGAAAACTGAGCAGACTACAGATTGGGAAGAAGACTGAAGAAATGAGGAGAAGTCTAATGTATGGGGGAGAGCATTTCAGCATTTCAGAATCACAACAATTTGAATCTTTTAAGGTCAAATCAATTGGTTTTGCCATCAATGCCAAAGGGGGACATTGTTGGCAATATTGCATTATAACAGACAATGAAAGATTGTTGGCATTTCTTAAGGATATTGAGAAGGTTGTTGATGATTATGGATATAACTGATTAAAGATGTTTTATTGTCTTGATATTATTATTTTGTCATTGATGTCAAGAAATTGATTTTCTAATTCAGTATGATGTTGCCATATCTTGAGAAGTATGATATGAAGATTATAAAGATGTCGGTAAAAGACATAGGAAAGAATATGATGAATAAAGGGATGAATAAGGTATTCAATGGGCAACTACTACCGAGTCAAACAATGATGAGATCATGATGTTTTAGATTGTTTTAACATCATACATATGTTGTAAAATGTAAAGGTTAATACTATACTATGTTATCAAGCAAAGAACCTAGTCAGTAAACCCTAAGGTTATCACTATCAGTTAATGAAGATGGAATGTCTACCGAGTGAAGTTTAGTATTCACCGAGTTGTTACCGAGTTGTAACCGAGCTATAACAGAATGCATTAAATGTTTACATGCGGTATTTAATGAAGGAAGTTGATGAGCTGGAGCAGATTAAATGATTGGTGAGCCATGGAAGAAGTTTGTTAACGAATCTAAGGCAATGGAAAGTTGGCATGAAGATCCACAGCTTAGATTGAACCGCAATACCCTGGCACAAGTTCGAAGACAAATATACAAGTTCCAAGGTGGGGTAAAACATTTTTAGATCGAAAGATGCATTGAACCTGGACAAGATTGAAGATCTGATGGCTACGATTGATCATGGGAAATGTGATCAAGGAGATTAAGAGGTTACCTAATTGTTTATAAATAGGAAACTGTTGATAAACAATGTATGCAAGCAAGTGTATGCACAGGGATGCTACATAGTGATTACTGAGCACATAGCTTGAAGACCTATTTGAATAACAGAGTATAGAAGCCCAACAGATAGACAAGATTAGTTCTATGTCTAGATTGTATTGAACAAATAGGAATCTGCTTTAGCATTTTAGATGTAAAGTTGCAGATAGATTTTTATTACTGTTATTTTGTGAAAGTGATAGAAAATCTCTTAACCGAGTGGACTTAATAGTCTTATATGTAAAACCCTCTAGCAAGGTGACATTCTGATTGAGTGTTTGAAATCCTTTAACAAGGTCACTTCTAACAAGGTGAAGATCCTAACAGATCTAAGGGAAATCCCTTAACTGGGTCACATCTAGCAATGTGTTTGTAATCTTTAACATGATTTGCTTTTAACCGAGCATACTCTAGAAGAGTATATTTCTTAGTGGGTCCGAAATCCCACAGTGGTTTTTCGCTATTTGGGTTTCCACGTTAAATCTGGTGTTATGAGGTTTATGATGTTCATATGCTTTTGAGTTTGCATGTTTAACAGTTTGGTTATATTATCGATATACATGTTACCGAGGTTGAATTTGATGTTTTAGGGATGATTAAGTTTGTTTAATTCACCCCTCCCCCCTCTCATCTTGTTGGCTATTGGATCTATACTTATATTAAGTATCAGAACTACTCTAGCTGAGTAGCAACATCAACTCATCAACCCAGATAGAAAGAGAAGGCTCTGAAATCCACCATATTGATGAAACTCAATGCACCTAGTTCTCATCAGAAGGGGTGGATACCCCTAACTTGTCTCTCAAGTAGACAAATGTATTTGCAAGCAAAAACTTAGTAAAAATATCAACAATTTGTTCCTTTGTAGACACATATTCCAACTTCACTTCCTCTTCATTGACTTTTTCTCTCGAGTAATGATATTTGATTGACACATGTTTAGCCTTTGAATGTTGTACCAAATTCTTTGACATGTTAATAGCACTGGAATTATCACAATATTTGAGAGTAAGCTCATCATAGATAATTATGATATCCTTTAACATTTGTTTCATCCAAACCACCTAAGTGCAACTATCAGTAGCAACAATGTACTCAACTTCAACAATAGATAAGGACACTGAATCCTATTTCTTACTAGCCCATGAAATCAATTTCTTACCTAAAAAGAAAGCACCACTAGAGGTACTCTTCTGGTCATCAACATCACCAGTCTAATTAGCATCAATGTAAGCACATAAAATGAAATCATCATTCCTTGGATACCACAAACCATAATCCACAGTTCTCTTCAAGTATCTGAATATTCTCTTTTACAATAGTGAAATGACTCTCTTTCGAATCAGCTTGATATCTAGCAACCATCCACATAACATGCATAATGTCCGACCTAGTTTGAGTACGATATAGCAGTCCACCAACCATAGATTTGTACAAACTCTGATTAGATTTCAGAGATTCATCATTCTTAGAAAATTTGTAGCTAGTCACCATAGGAGTTCCAACCGGTTTGGAGTCATCTAACCCAAACTTATTCAACAATTCCTTCACATATTTAGTTTGAGATATAAACATACCTTTTCCAAACTGTGAAATCTGCAAACCTAAGAAAAAATTCATCTCACCTATCATAGACATCTGAAATTCTTTCTGCATATCACCGACAAACTTCATACTCAAGTTATCATCTCCTCCAAAGATAATATCATCAACAAATACTTCAACAATCAAGATGTTATCATTCTCAATCTTAAAATACAAATTACTATCAACAATACCTTTATTAAATCCTAATTTCAGCAAATACTTACCCAATCTAGTATACCAAGCTCTAGGAGTGTGTTTCAATCCATAAAGACCTTCCTTCAGTTTACATACCATGTCTCCATCATCTGATAATGAAAATCCACCAGTTTTCTCAATGTAGACTTCTTCCTCGAGATCACCATTCAGAAAAGCTAAGTTGACATCCATCTGATACACCTTGAAATCTTTATAGGAAGGATATGCGAGCAACAGTCTAACAACTTCAAGTATAGCTACCAGAGTAAAAGTCTTCTCATAATCAATTCCTTCTTTTTGGGAATATCCTTTGCACACCAATCTAGCTTTATTTCTAACAACTTCACTGACTTCATTCAATTTATTCTTGAATACCCATTTTGTACCTATAACAATCTTATTTTTAGGTCTGGGCACAAGCTCCCATGTGTTATTCTTTTCAATCTGATCTAATTCTTCTTCCATAGCTCTCATCCAACTTTCATCTTTACAAGCTTCAACAAAATCTTTAGGTTCAACTTTAGAAATCAAACACACCACTTTAGCAACTAGCCTTCTTCTAGTCATCACACCTTTATTTTTATCACCAATAATCTAATTTTTAGAATGATTCAATCTTACATACCTCGGAGTCTTTTGATTGTTCTAATTTTTAGGTTTCAACACCTCTTCACCGACAACAATAGCATCCGGATTAACTACCTCTACCAGATCATTCTGCTTCAATTCTTCAGTTTGAATAGGATTTAGAATAATGTGTTGATCACCATCATATCTGCAAGCTCTGATTTATTTTCCAAGGTTCTCATGCACCTTCACATTTTCACTTTCCACTATCTTTCTCAGTCTCTTATTGTAGCACTGGTAGGCTTTTCTCTTTGTTGAATATCCCAATAAAATTCCTTCATCACTTCTTGCATCAAACTTCCCTATGTCATCATCTCTCTTCATATAATATTTGCTACCAAATACTCTGAAATATCTCATAGTAGGAACATGACCAAACCATAGCTCATAAGGAGTCTTACCAATATCACCTTTAATATGAACTTGGTTGAATGTGTAAACAACAATGCTAATAGCTTCTCTCTAATAGATCTTTGAAACATTCCCTTCAATCAACATAGTCCTTGCAACATCCAAAACAATCCTGTTTTTCCTTTCAACAACTCCATTCTGTTGAGGGGTTCTAGGAGCAAATAATTGTCTTCTAATCCCATGCTTCTCATAGAATGAATCCAACTCACCAGAACAATATTTACCTCCCCTTTCAGATCTCAGACATTTCACCTTCAATGCTGACTCAGTCTCAACCTTTGCTTTGAATATCTTGAATTTGTCTAATGCTTCAGATTTGTCCTTCAAAAAGACAACCCACATCATCCTCAAATAATCATCAATTAGTAACATAAAATATCTATCACCCTGCACACTTCTAATATTTGTAGGTCCACATAGGTTATTATGCACAAGATCTATAAATCCATTAGATGTATGCTGCTTTCTCTTGAAAGAAATTCTTGTTTGCTTACCCAATTGACATTCCTTACATATCGGATTAGCAGGCTTAACAATCTTATGTAGATCTCTAACAACTTGAGTAGAACTAATCTTAATCATTGAATCAAAATTAACATGATGCATTCTCCTATGACATAACCGTCTTTCATCAATCTGAGCAATCAAACACCTTTTTCTTACCAGCATTCAAGTGAAAAATATTACCTTCAGTCTTAGTTCTAGATGCAATCTATATACCAGATGCATTTAGGATCTTACATTTACCATTCTTGAATTGTAAATTATAACCTTTGTCAACCATTTTTCCCACTTAAAATATTATGCTTCAAACCTTCAACATACAAGACATTGTCAGTATTATGCTTACCATCAAAGGAAATAAAACCTCTACCATGGATCACAAAGGATTTGTCATCTCCAAATCTCACTATTCCACCATCATACCTTTCCATACTCACAAATTTGCTTTTATCACCAGTCATATGATGTGAAAAACCGTTGCCAATCATCCATTCATCTTTTTCTTCAACTTTAGTAGCTAAGCTTTCTCCTCAATACTCCAACTTGTGGAATCAATAGGTACCGGTCCATCTTCTCTAATGGCAAGAAACACCACTTCATCTCCTTTTGATTCTTCATCTGTAACACCTTCATCAACAACATCATAACAGTTCTTCTTATGCTTATACTTTCGGTTAGACTTGTAAGGCTTATCATACTTCTCATGCTTCTCATATCTATCATTTTTATCATGCTTATCAAATTTATCATGCCTATCATACCTAGCCATTCTCTTTGGGCATCTAGAAGCAAAATGTCCTACCTCATTGCAAGAGAAACATTTCAAGGGAAATTTTCCATCATACTTACCAGCTCCCTTGGGTAGTCTCTGGGCAATCAATGCTTCAAGCTCATCCAATTCTCTTTCTTGCTCTTCCATATCTCTTCTTTCTCTTTTATATCTATATATTTTGCATTCTTCAAGATCATACTTCTGCTTTCCAGATACAAATGCTTTAAATACTGTCTCAGTCTTTCCATGTGATTCACCAAATTCACTCAGATCAAATGCATCAATCCTTCCAACCAACATATCTTTTGTTACTGTAGTCACACTCTGGATCTCATCAATATCAGCTACCTTATGTTTATAAGCAGGAGGCAAAGATCTCAACACCTTATCAGCAATTTCATCTTCTTCAAGGGTTCCACCGACTTATCTAATACCTAGGACAAGGTCATTCACCTTAGCCATAAAGGTATTTATGTTCTCATCTTGTCCCATCTTCAACATCTCATATTTCCCTTTCAAACTCTGCAACTTAGCAACTTTCACTTGTTTATCTCCTTCATATGGGGTCTGAAGCTTCTCCCAGATCTCATGTGTGGTCTCAAGTCCCATTAAATATTTTTCATATCTGAATTAGTCAAGGCACTCAACAATGCTTCCTTTTCTCTAATGTTATGTTCATCTTCCTTGATCTCATCAATAGTAATCGATCCATTCGGAGGAGTAGAATAGTCATTCTTTGTAATCTTACAGTAATCTTCTTCAAGACATATCAAGTGAACTTTCTGTTGATATGTGGCCACTGATCAACAAGGTAAGGCCGACTTTGTTTGCTACCCTAAAAACACACGTTATAAGCGGTTGGGATGCTTAAGGCATTGTAAGGTTGATGTACTATTTTTGCTAGATAATAAGAAAGATTGGATGGCTGTGTATGGTGGACGTAACCCATTCTGGGTGAACCACGTTAAATCTCTATGTTATTTGTGTCCTGTTTTATTTCTTTATCTTTTGTATTTAAATCTGCATATAATTGTTAGTTCATATTTGCTTCAAATCTGCTTGAAACCCTAACACTTTCATCTAGTTATTCCATATAGCATATTTACTTCCATCAAATATCAAACTCTCATTCTTAAAGAGAACACCTCCAGTTCTAGTTTCCATCCCGGATCTCCTTAAGAGGTTAAGCTTCTTTTGAAGGATCTAGCTTTGATACCAATTGTTAGCAATAATAATGAAGGAAAACTAAGAGGGGGGAGTGAATACGTTTTCACCAGATCAAAAAAATTAACCACAAATACAGATTTGATAAACTACAACAATAAAAAAGATAAGAAAATTGATAGCACAACATAGAACACCGATATTTTACATGGAAAACCCGGTTAAGGGAAAAAACACGGTGGGAACCTACCCATAATAAGATGATTCTCTATAGTAGTATATGAATATATTACAATGGGGGATGCACATGTATCCACACACACTTCCTAGAGATCACTGATCAAGAGATAATGAATCAGAAGGATACAACCCTCAGGGAAGTCTCATTGACTTACAACAAGATTTAGACTACAATCCGGAAGAAATGAACTACAATAATAGCATCTCCAAATGCCTGATGATAATTTTGGTTAATCACAATTGTCTTCTCTGCAACACCAATCTATTCTCAATACACTACTCTGAAAGATGAATCCTTGTTCACACATACACCACTCTCTGATAATGCAGACACAACCTCGATACCTAAATTACATGACAATATCACCTATTTATACAATTCATCAATCTTGACAACAAGGTCGGCTAAACCCTCAACTCATAATTACAAAATTACATCACACGATACAAAGATCAACCACTAGACCAATATAATAATATACATGACATAACATGGACCTAAATCAAATGTCTAAACATGCAACACCACCGAAAATCACGCCAAGATCAACCGCAATACACTACACCACTAGGAAAACCGCATAACATGAAGAACATCGGCAGTTCCGCAAAATGACCAAAATAATGCACAACATTTAATGCGGATCATCAAAAGAAATAGGACACAATTAGGAAACACCAACAAGCATGTTAGAATCATTAGAGACAACTGCACCAACACCACTTATTGAATCTTCATCGATCAACATCTGAACTTCAAGAACACTCAAACAACAACAACTGTCTTGAAGAAAGATAACTTGCAAAGCACCAAATCACAAACCATCTGAAATGAAGATACACAAGACCATCCCACACCATCTCCCAAAGAGACAACTCAAGATCTAATCACACTAGATTATGTCAGAGGAAATACTGAACTTTGGAAAGCACTGATAAAAAAAAAACCTACAAAACTGGATCATATGGTATGATCAATTAAGTTTCTTGGATCACCAAAAATAAATAATGACACTAGAAATACTCCATACACCAAACCATAAACCCAATAAACCAATATTCAAGCACCGAAGCATGAATATGTTGACATCAACGACAACAACATATCCTAGCAGCAACAATGTACTTTGACGATAACAATAATCTACCAGAGAATGAGAACAACAATGAATCCATCACTTTGACAGACATTGAAGAGAATATAATAGATCCAAGGTTCAATAGAATGGTTGAGGAAATCATGAGAAGAGACAGTCAATATTTATTTCAAGTCATGGCACAAAGTGGAGAAAGATTACCTCATTATTTTGATGTGTCACAAATTTTAAAGGAGGATCCAAATCAATTGAATCAAGCAAATGCAAATCCTATAGGACATAATGGTTGTAATAGGAGAGAACATTTCATGCTCGTGTAACTCGTCTTTATTTCAAAAACTAGAAGTCACCAACGCTCATTCTCATACCAATTTTGCTAGAAACTCTCATGAACAACCCCATGATCATCCTCTCTCATGGAGGAGAAATGCTGATACTCATGCTCAACAACAAGATAGAAACCAAGATCATACCAATGCATACAATTATACCCAAGGGAACATTCAAAATCATGGAACAAGGAGACCTCATGTCAGATTTAGGGGAAATACTCGAGACCATTCTTATGATACCTCCTATCCTTATGGTCATGACATGTACAACCAACTTAGGCCTAGTGCTCCTCATTATAACACCATACCAAGTGGCCCATATGCTAGCTAAAATTATGTTCCCCCTCTATATGAACACATCTATGACCAATACCATCCATAGATGCATTATATCCCTCCTCCTTCGCTTGGTGGCTCAAGTATGGGACTAACTCAAAGAGATAAGACACCACCTCAAAATTACTTGCAACAATAAATCAAGTATTTGCAAAAATATCATGAATACATGTATGCACGAAAACACGAGTACACAATGAAAGACATATGTCCTTATCCATTTGATAAGAGCATACCACTGCCTCCTTTTCCTCCACATTCTATAACACCAAAATTTGACAAGTATAGAGGCAAGGGAGATCCAAAAGCACATATAAGAGAATTTTTCATGACTTGCATTGAGGTAGCAAGAGAAGAAACATATTTGATATGAATATTTACACAAAGTTTAGGTGGACAAGCTATGGAATGGTTCTCACAACTCCCATAAGGAATTAAATCATGAAGTGATTTAGCAAAAGCTTTCATACAACACTTTTGATACAATATCAAAATAGATGTGTTAGTGACCACTTTGTGTAATACCAAGTAGAAGAATGGGGAGTCCTTTGCATCATTCTTACAATGATGGAGAAGTTTGGCTAGTTGATTCTCTTGTGATATCCCACAAAAATAAATGGTGGAAATGTTCACTCAAAATGTTAATAAGGACATTGGATATGAACTAAGAAAAGATTGTTTGTCTAATTTTAAAGAAGTCGTTGAAAAGAGATTGGCAATTGAGAAAGTCCTTATCAAACAAGGCACCATTAAGGTATTCAAGGACAACAAAGATGAATCAAATGGGAAAGATAAGCCCCACTTTTGGAACAAAAACAAGAACACCATTAACAATGGGGTAGTAGATGCAAATATAGTGAAACCAAAGATAACTTTCCCTAGCGCAAGTTCATCTAATTCCAATAATCAAGTGAATGAGCTCAAAAGCCATCAAAGCCTACAAGAAAATACACTCCATTGGGAGAGACAATTGAGACAACATTTAATAAATTGGTTGCAAACAGGCATATAACAATACTAGACAATTTTCCATATGAACCAAAAGTGAAACCTACATGGTGGAATGACAACGAGTTTTGTGAGTATCACAAGAGAAAAGGGTATAAGACTAGCAATTGTCATACATTGAAGAACATTATGCAAGATCTTATTGACAAATGAGACATAGAAGTTGATGGTCATACTTCCAATGAGGAACATGTGATGTTTAAGGAACCATTCCCAAAACATGATAAGGGAAAAGCCAAAGCAGAAAACCAAGCTAATTATGCCAAGATGTCTTATGATTATGATTCCATTGTTAACCACCTTTCAATGGACAATCATGTATCTACTATTATTATAAAGGACAAAACTCTCGAAGGTTCTACCCAAAGGAGTAAAGTTGTTTTAAAAGGCATTTGACCCTCTTCATCACCATCCAATGATGAAACCCCTAAATCCAATGCTACAACTCATTGAGGTAAAGTCACCTTGCAAGGTGTTCCATCCAAGACAACAACTTCATCATATACCAGAAATGAGTATGACCTTGTAGAGCAGTTAGGAAAGACACCCACCCTCATCTCCATCCTTGAGCTTTTGCACACCTCCCCTTCACATAAGGCTATTCTTGACAAAGCATTGAGAGAAGCCTATGTTCCCACTGATTAGAACATGGACCAACTCCAAGACATTGTGGAATACCTTTCCACTTCATATTGCTTTACATTTATAAAAGTCGATGACACATCTCTATGTCAACCACACAATGCACCCCTACATATTGAAGCCTTTCTCCATAAGAACCACATTAAATGACTGTTGATAGAAGGAGGATCAGGTCTTAACATTTGCATATTGAAACCAATCTTACAATTGGGATACTCTGAACAAACCATGGATTCAAGAAATAAGATCACCATCAAAGCATATGATGACGGGGAACACTCATCCAAAGAACAATCACCCTACCTTTGAGAGTTGGTCTGGTAACAATGGATGTGATTTGCCAAGTTCTTAACCTTGATCTTACATATAACATACTTTTGGGACATCCATGGATACATGAAATGAGGGCAATACCATCAACATATCATCAATGTATTAAACTCCCATATTATGGAGTTGAAGTGATAGTCAAAGGTGATCCAAACCCATTCATATATTGCAACAACCTATGACCTAGACTCGAGGTAATAGTCCCAATTAATAGAGAAGTGACTCTATCTGTAACATAAGTTGATCCAAAATCATTAAAATCTTCTACATCAAAACAAGGAGAGCTCAAAGGAAAATACAAGGACAAAGGCATAGGAGAGTATACCTTGAATCAAACTATGTACTTAAGACAACCAATGAATTATCCTAGGGACTGTGGATGACCACATTCTTCAAGGAAAGTATCTGCAATAATAATAAAATGGGATCCCACTACATTCAAGAAATGATGTGAGATGGAAGAAGATGACATCTAAAAAAGGCTTTATAAGGAACCTAAAGAATCTATACAAGACCACATCACAATACCATGTGAGAATTAAGGAAAAGGTTTTAAGTTCTTATAAAAGATGGAATATGATGGAAAAATCCCTCTTGGGTTACAAAAGAAAGGTATTGTTGAACCATTACAATCAGAGCTAGTACCAAAGAAGCAACGTATCAAAGGACTTGGATTTGTACCATTGAAATTGCGTGGTCTTAATTCCCCCCCCCCCAAAATTACAAATCACAGGTTCTACCTCCACTAATGACCAACACAAAGAAAAATGATATTCCATAGACTGTAATGAATGGGAATGGGGTTTAAACAATTCATCCAGTGACTATGAGCTTACAAAAACATTCAAGGAACTAGGCGAACTCACTAAAGAAGAGAAATTTAGAAAGAAATTAAGAGTTGGTCAATCAAAATTATTAGATTCTACATCCCAAGAAAAGAAAGATAGTGGAGAACCATGGATAACAACATTTTGGGATCCCAAGCCCTCTATGTCTCAATTCTCTAGGTCAAAACCACAAAGAGTGAAGACTCCCATTGTTTAGTGTCCTTCTAGTGATGACGATTTGGATTTATTTACAATCAATACTAATGAGGAGAGTTCTAGAGATGACCTCGACAATTGCATTGAAATACTTGAAGAATCTTGTGTCTTTATCCTCACCCCTGTTGACTTTGAGCACACCAATGGCCTTCCCCTCATTCATCCACAACTCATTGATTGGCACTAACAAGGACCTCCACGAATTGACACATTCCAAATTGATGAGGCATTTATTGATTACCTTGGCATATGAGATGATCTTCCACTTGGAGAACATAAAGCAGGATACATCATAAAAATTGATAGTGTGGCATATTTTGGAGAGGGTGCCAAACCTTCCAGCCACAAAAGTATAAAAATAAAAACAAATCATGGGTCTTATGGTGAAAACCACATTGTGGTGTTGTTTGAACCTAAAAAAGTAAAAAGAAAGGATGCATCCAATGATGAAATCCTCTCTGAGGCACATAAGGATGGAAGGTTTGAAACTCTCCCCATGACATCATATGGAGAAAAATCATCCATGTTGATTTAGGAAACTATTAGGACAAGTATTGGCACAAAGGAGGTACCACACAACATCTTCTTGGCACAGTCTTTGATAGAAATTGAAAAACCAAAGTTCATAACATTCTTCACAGAGCGACAAATCAACTTTTCATGGCTATACACCGATATGTCTGGATTGGATCCTGATTTAGTTATGCACCATTTGACAATTACTCTAGGTACCAAACTGGTAAAATAGAAACATTGAAAGATGCATTTGCAGGGAGCACTATTAGTAAAAGTGAAACTTGAGAAGTTATTGGACGTTGGATTCATATTGATTGATTACCTTGAGTGGATTTATAATCTTGTACTTGTTAGAAAATTGGACCACAACATCAAAATATGTATACACTTCAATGATATCAACAAGGCTTGTCACAAAGACAAATTTCCATTGCCAAACATTAATCTAATTGTTGATCTAACAACCAGCCATGCAATGCTATCACTAGTGGATGCATTCTCTAGGTATAATTTGATCAAAATAACACTTAAAGATCAACATAAAACAACATTTACATTTCCTTGGGGTACCTTTTGTTGAAATGTCATGCCCTTCTAATTAAAGAATGTGTTGGAAAATGCACAATCCAATGAGAAATTGTAGGTGATTGAAGGTTTTGTCATTGATGGCAACCTTGCAATCATATGATACTGGCAAGATAGAATACTGGCACCGACAACGACAAACTCTACACTGGCACACAAAACATCGACAGTGAAAGGAAGGATACCGACATCCTGGCCGACATGAATTTTGTTTAAAATGTATTTTGTAATTAATTGTAAAATCATTGTAAGCCGACATGGTGAGTTATAATATGACTCATATATGTATGAGATCATTGTAGATCATTTTGTAATAAGGATATAGGCAAAATTATGCAGACCTAATGTGCAAATTATTGTTTAAGGGTTTATGTATGTAGCAGAGCTTAAACCGGTATTGGATCTGGCATAGTAGATGCTAATCTGAAGCAGTACAAGACATTGGATTAATATAATGCATTTTTGTAAGTCAGTGTGACCTCTTTTGTAACTGAGTAGTGAGCTCTAGGCACTTGGTCTTCCTGCATGTGCAGGCCCCTATTGTAAGAGTAATATTCCCTTATTGGCCAGTAAGCAAATATTGTGGGTCACAAATCCCACCGAGGTTTTTCCCACACTGGGTTTCCTCGTTAAAATATTGTGTTATGGTGTGCTTCTAATGTCATTGTTGTTATTCTTGTTTATTGCATTATTTCTAATTTACCGGTACACAGTTTTAACACGCTTTTCATGTTTTAAGTCAAGTAAATTTGCATACCAGTTAGATATTGATTCACCCCCCCCCCCCCCTCTCAGTATCTTTGGGAATCCTAACAATTGGTATCAGAGCCTAGTCCTCTATTTTCAAAAGTCTAACAACTTGAGGAAGATCTTGTCACTGGTAGAGATGGAAAACTTGAGAAAGCAATTGGAAACAACTCTTTCAGACTATGATGCAGAAAAGGTGAAGAATATCAAACTTGAAGATGATCTAAAGGTTTTATTCAAGAACTTCAAGAAAACCTTACCATTGCAAGAAACAAGAGAAGATAACTTTGTGAAAAGATGCAAAATGAGAATGATGAAAAGGAAACTCTTAATGATCTGGTAAACAAGCTAAGATAAGAAATCGATACAACAAAGAATGAGATGCAGGATATGACTATGATATTTTGTAAAGAAATTGAAGATAGAAAGAAGAATGAAGAAGACTTGGTTAGAAGAATAAATGATGCTGGAAATGAAAACACAAGACTCAATCATGAAAATGATATGTTGAAGACAGATCTAATGCATACACAAAATGACAGAACTGAACTCATGAGACATAAAGGAATCTTGGAGAATGAACTAATTGCTGCAAATCATCACAAGGAGAAATTCAAGAAAAGTTCAGAAGAACTTGGTGACATGCTGAAGAATCAGAAACCAAATGGTGATACAAATGGCCTTGGCTTTGAAATTGGTGAAAGCTCTGATACTACAAACAATCATGATCATAACAAACCGGTAAGACAACCTACTGCTTACAAATTTAATGACAAATGCTTTAACTGTAATAAGTATGGTCATAGAGAAAATCAGTATAGATCTATAAATTATCAGAACACTAATACACCCACCGGTCAATGTTCTAAATGCAACAAAGTTGGTCATAATTCAAAAAATTGCAGAATGAATGTGAGATGTTATGTTTGTGGAAGATTTGGGCACTTATCTAATCATTGCAGAACACATACCAACATAGGATATGGGCTATTCAAAAGAACAATGTGACTTGTTATGCCTGTAACAAGATTGGACATATTGCTAAATTTTGTAGAAGCAAGTCCGTACCGACAAATAACAAAGGTCCTAGTTTAAAAGGTAAAGAAAAAGTGGAAGAGGTAAAGCAAGAATTCTCAAAACAATGGATTAGAAAGTCAGATCAGAATATTGATGGGAATACTCCTCCACCGACAGAACAGAGTAACACTCCATCGACAAGAGACTCTTCATCTAACTGAAGAAAATTCTTTTGGGGGTTTAGCAACAAAATGAAAAACATGCTATTATCCCTCGGTTGATGGTGAGAAGTTGAAATCACTTCCATACCGGCAGATGAGTTAAGTTGTGACTTAACCGACAAGCATTAAATATGGTAGTTGGTGAAAATAACATTATAAAGCAAGTGTTTTGGCTCCTTTTTCATTCACCAAGCATTCAAATCTTCGAGAGCATGAAAATTCCCGAGTGAAGGTATTCCAAGCGAAGAAGTGAAGCAATCTATCAAATAATTCATCCTTAAGACAAATTGAGGTATTTATAGCTATGGTATCTTCATCCACTCCTGAATTTATTGCAAACCCTACTGTTGTTGAAGTCGTTAAGCGACCTAGACCCATATTTTAGCTAGTTCCTGAAATTGCAAAGAAAGATGATAGCATAGGTGCATTCTCTCAAATCCCTAAAGGAGTAGTATATGCTGAAGACCCTAGGATGTATATACATTGCCATATTGATGAACTAGGTGATGATGAAATTAAAAATATGTATAAGACTGTAATCTGTGATGAATCCAAAATGTCAAACCTGAACATAAGATAGTAGAAACCCTAGGTTTCACTGAAATTCTTAGTATCCTGGATTTTCCCAAGGATATCATAAGGTTGTGTTAAGCAGAGTACATGGTGATTTTTTCTAGTTCGAATCTATTCATAAAATCATAAAAGAAGCAGTAAAAGCTGTAACAGGGTTACCCTCCACCGGCAACAGACTTGACAAAACAAAGAAGGTCTCAAATGACATGGTGACAAACCTAACTGGTGCAACATTTGATAAGAGATCTCTAAGGGTAAACGATGTGAAGGAAATAAATATCAGATTTATCAGTATGATCTTAGGTTATAAGGCTACACATGCAAATAGGTTAAACTCAGTTTCTAGCCTATGTATC
Source organism: Cryptomeria japonica (assembly GCF_030272615.1). Classification (NCBI taxonomy): domain Eukaryota; kingdom Viridiplantae; phylum Streptophyta; class Pinopsida; order Cupressales; family Cupressaceae; genus Cryptomeria; species Cryptomeria japonica. The sequence continues at coordinate 174,277,833 of NC_081407.1, read as the reverse complement.
AAGAGTGCCTATGATATGGTCAATGATAATGCAAGGATAGACATATGTGAATGGCTTAAAGACGAGTTGATAGACAATTTGGGAAAGATCAAAAGAGACAAAAAGGGAACATTCAGATTTAGAAACTTACTTGTTTGTTTGATGCTATATATAACCAAACAAGTACGTGGTATTGGTGCTAGATATTTTGGATTTGATATACTGGTAGGAAAACAACTATCAGATCTATTGAACAATATGGGAGAGAACAGGGAGAAAAACATAAATGAGCATTTTCAAGCACTAAAGGCTCGAATGAAAACTAGAGTAAGGCTATCACAAGCTATTGTGGACAAGTATCAAAAGGTAATCTGTTTTGTGATCAAGAAAGATGAAATTTGGATGGAGGCAGTTATGCCTAGAGCCATCTGGGTAACTAAAATGGGATATGAAATAGATGATAACATCATAGAAACTTATGCAAAATCCCTCCTTGAAGCTCCCAAGGAACCAGAAGAGAAATTATTTGGTAGTGCAGAAACAATTGAAAGCACAATACAATCAAGGAAAAGAGTTAAGAAGGTAGAAGCAACCATTAGAAAAGGAAACCGATAGGCAAAGGCAATCAAGGAAGATGTGCTAAAACAAACTGGTATAATTGAAAGTGAGTTGGAAGCACTTCAACTGGAAACTCACCTTTCACCGGTTGGAACTTCTTCTGAAAGTGACATACCTGCTATATTCAAGAGAGTTGAGAGGAAAATAAATCCTTCACCGGTACTTTCTCCTACACCTAAAAGGACAAGACAAAAGCAATAGGCAGTAAGGTCTCTGACAAAGAAGATGACTCCTAAGAAGAAGGTGAAACAAACTATTGCTCCTATCGACAAACTTCTTAGCGAAATAACAAAAGATGGTAAGATGAAGAATATCAATAAAATATACAATACACTATCAGTTGATGATAAGGAAAGTATAGAGAACAGTGTAATTTTGCACTTAGATATATACAAGAAATTCTTAATGGAAGTTGTTGATGAAATTCCAAATGACTTGTATAGGAGATTAGAAGCTAGAAGATTATCTATTGTTGAATTGGATAAAAAGATTAAGATTGAAAAATTACTGGTAGTGCATCCAGTTAACTCACCTGATGAAATAGAGAGAGAGTGATATGGACTAGCCCACCTAGGGGATGGATGAAAATCAATTTTGACGGGGCCTCTAAGGGAAACTCAGGGGTTGCAGGATGTGGAGTGGTCCTAAGGGATGAATGGGGAATATGTAAAATCATAAAATGTATTCCTATAGGAAAACAAACCAACCATGTTGCCAAAGCCATGGCAGTTTATCATGGGATTATCCTTGCCAAAGAAGCCAAATGCACTAAAGTTTGGTGTGAAGGAGACTCCTTAAACATTATCAATTGTTTAAATATGATATTCCAGCCGTCATGGTCGATTATTAATGCTATCAAAGCAACAAGGAAAATCAATGAAGAGTTTGAAATGTGTATTTTTACACATGTTTATAGGGAGGCCAACTCTTGTGCTGATTGGGCAACCAACCTGGCTTGCCAATCAGAAAACATCACCACTAGTTATGGTGAGAAGGAGATTGTAAGTGAAATGAAATCCTTACTCAATCAGGACCGAAGCTATACAAGGCAACGTGGTACTTTTAATCATTGTTTCTAATGACCTTTCCACCTTTTTCGATGCAGGGCTTGCTTGAAGATAATGAGCCATTAAATAGGTGTCATATCATTATTATTTGGCATGGATTATGGGCACTCTTACATAATAACCACAGAAACCAGAGGAAAAGTTATCAAAATGAGAGAAGGCATTGCAAGGAAGGTGCTAGAAAAATGGGAGGAAACAAGAAGAGATTTGAACCTGCTTCATGCACTAAATGGAGAAAGAATGAAGAAGTCTGGAGTATCCTTCAGCAGGGGGGGCTCAATGTCTTCATGGAATGACTGAATGGGAAGGACCCCACAATTACTAGCTACTTCATAAAGAACTAGAAAAATGGAAAAGTCCTGATTGGATCACATATGATGAATGTGGATGAAGAGTCAGTGAGGCTAACAGGACAATATTTTCTACTGCTCACCGACATGTAGCATTAATGGTAGGAAGAGTAAAGGAAGTTTCTGAGAAAACTGCTGATGGATGGAATATTTTATTTGTGAAGAAAGAAAAAGAGGAAGAATTACTTAGACCTAAAACTATCAAAGTATATCAAAAGGATAGAGATAAGGGGAAAGGTAAGGTAGGTGGACCACAAAGCCTAAAAATAACTGACAATATGCCCCCACCTCCTTCAGATACTCCACCTATAGATATCACTAAAAATCAACCGGCCACTAAGAGTATGGAGACTCCGGTAGAAGATACAAACCCTGAATCAAAAGTTTTGTATACAGTAAATGTAGATACTCAAGAAGTTAATGTCGTGGTTGATAGAGAGACCACTGAGGATAAGAAGAAAGATGTGACCACTGAGTCACCGGCTGCAGAGGTTGAGTTAAACATAGAAAAACCTACACAGGTAGAGCAACCGACAAAGGATACCACTGAGAAACCGACAGATACAACATATAAACCATCTGAAGAACTGGCTAAGCAAAGTTCAGAGGCACAAACTGAGGAACCGACAATTGTAAACTTAGAGAAACCTTCTAAGACACAGTTAGAGAAACCCAAACCGGTACAGGTTGAAGCACAGGTACAGACAAAGACAGTGCCATTGACACAAACTGAAAAGCCTAAACCTTTTTTTGTGGAAACACAAACACAGACTGATCTATCAGAGGTCGAACAAAGAAAAGAAATAACTACAACCGACAGCATGGCTATTGTAAAAACTGTTGGATAAACATCTGGTACAACTATGAAAAAATTCCAACCTACTAATGTAACTGAGGTCTTATTAGATTCAATAAAGAAGATAATGGAATGCAATGCACAAGCATATAAGGCTATTGATGATACCATACCAATTCTCAAATTGATAGCACCAAAGTGCAGTGTTGAGAATAAAGATTATTTAGGTCAACTAGACACATTGTCTAAATTTATCACCGACAACCTAGTAACTATTGATCAAATGAATGAGGATACATTTAAGGAGAGAATGATAAAAGAAAAAGAGAATTTCTTTGAGGATATTGTAAAGAAAAACAAGGAAGAAATGGACACCCTTTTACCAAAACTTGGAGAAATAATCTATGACTTCAAGAAACTATACAAGGATACTTGCAAAATAAATGTCTTAATAGAGGATCTTGACAAGGAGATCAACAAAGCACAAGAGAAAATAAATAATATTGCTGACAATCTGATTGGTACATCAGATTCATTTTTGGAATCAGAAAAGAAAATTGCAGAGCAGGAAGAGAAAATCAATAAATTGGAGAAAGACAAACAGGGAATAAAGGACAAGGCAAAGGAATTAAAATGCAGACTTAGTCCAAGACTAGAGTATCTTATTTCTTTGAGAAAATAAATATTTGAGGCTCTGGTTCCCGAACTAAAGACACCGGAAGAGAAAATGCACATACTCACTGATACAGTGCAGAGAACACAAGAGGCCATAAAAGACTACAAAACATTCAGCAATGGCATAAATTTAGTTTTGACATATATATTTCAGATTGTAACCCACTGGTTACAAGAATCCAGGTAGGACTCCACTGACAACAAATGACAACCTTTGTCATTGATGTCAAAGGGGGAGTAGCGGGATGAGAAAAATGGTTAGAAAAAGGACATCATCTGCTCAGGGGGAGCATACAGTTTTGGAAAGACAATTTTGGCAGACTATTTTTGGATATCATTTTTGGACACTTTTTGATTTTTCTCATGAGTGTTTCCATCAATGCCAAAGGGGGAGATTGTTGGAAAATGCACACTCCAATTAGAAATTTTAGGTGATTGAAGGTTTTGTCATTGATGACAACCTTGCAATCATATGATACCGACAAGACAGAATACCGACACCGGCAACAACAAACTCTACACTGAAACACAAAACACCAGCAGTGAAAGGAAGGATACCGACATCCTGGCCGACAAGAACTTTGTTTAAAATGTATTTTGTAATTAATTGTAAAATCATTGTAAGCCAACATGGCGAGTTGTAATATGACTCATATATGTATGAGATCATTGTAGATCATTTTGTAATAAGGATATAGGCAAAATTATGCAGACCTAATGTGCGAATTATAGGTTAAGGGTTTATGTATGTAGCAAAGCTTAAACTGGTACTGGATCTGGCATAGGAGATGCTAATCTGAAGCAGTACAAGACATTGGATTAATATAATCCACTTTTGGAAGTCAGTGTGACTTCTTTTGTAACTGAGATGTGAGCTCTAGGCACTTGGCCTTCTTGCATGTGCAGGCCCCTATTGTAAGAGTAATATTCCCTTATTGGCCAGTAAGAAAATATTGTGGGTCACAAATCCCACCGAGGTTTTTCCCACATTGGGTTTCCTTGTTAAAATACTGTGTTATGGTGTGCTTCTCATGTGGTTGTTGTTATTCTTGTTTATTGCATTATTTTTGATTTACCGGTACACAGTTTTAACATGCTTGTCATGTTTTAAGTCAAGTAAATCTACATACCGGTTAGATACTGATTCACCCCCCCTCTCAGTATCTTTGGGAATCCTAACAGAATGTAGGTATAACATATCAAAGAGAAATGCCAACCATCTTTCATGATCTCATGCATGTTATTATGGAAGACTATGTTGATGACCTATTGGTAAAATCAATCACAAGGGAAACACGTTTGGACATTTTATCAATAGTCTTTGAACTCTTGGAAAAGTACAAAGTTAGATTAAATCCCAAGAAGTGTGTCTTTGGGGTGACCTCCGGGAAACTCCTTGGATACATTGTTTCATAACGGGGAATTGAAGCAGATCTAACAAAATTCAGAACCATATTGGAAATTTCACCTCTAAAGAACATCAGCCAACTCTAATCTCTACAAGGAATACTTCATCAATACACAAATTCATAGCACAACTTGTAGATAAATTTTACCCTTTTCAGTATCTACTTCACAAGAATATCAAGTTCAAGCGGGATGATAAATGTCAATGGGCCTTTCAGATTCTCAAAGACTATCTTTTAATTCCACTAGTGTTGATGCCACCTATTCAAGGATAACCCCTATTACTCTAAATATCAACTACACAGACAACACTAGGGGAACTCTTGGCACAATAGGATCATGATGGAAAAGAATGGGCTATAAACTATATCAGTCACATGTTGGTTGGTTATGAGATTAATTACACTTCAATTGAGTGTGCATGTCTTGCCCTGGTTTTTCTTCACAAAAATTGCATCATTACATGCTAACTCACAAGACAAAGTTTGTTGTAAGAATTGATCCACTCAAATATCTTCTCAACAAGGAAACACTCACAAGTAGATTGGATAAATGGGTCATGATGTTGAGCGAGTTTGATATCGAGTATGTCGACATAAAATCCATTAAGGGACAAGCCATTGTAGATCAGCTAGCAGATGCACCTATAATTGATGACACTCCCATTCTATTAGAGTTATCAGATGAATCCATCTTTACAATAACAAAATCAAAGCCTTGACAACTATATTTTGATGGCTCATGCATGCAGCATGGTGCATGAGCAACTATCCTCTTCATCACTCCTCAAGGGGATTTTATTCTTAAGTCATACTGATTATCATTCCCTTGTACAAACAACATAATAGAATATGAAGTATTGACAACCTGTCTATGAATTGCAGTTCAATGGAACATCCAGGAACTTCATGTTTTTGGGGACTCTCAACTTGTGATTTGCCAAGCAAATGATGTCTACTTGAGTAAAGATGAAAAGTTAATGCCATACAAGAAAATGATGGATGATTTCAAGCAATACTTCACATAGATATTCTTTGAACAAATTCCAAGGGATAATTATTAAGTTGTTGATTCCATGGCTACTATTGATTCTTTGATTAATAGGCCTCAGAATGAGACCCGCTACGAGTTCTTGTTGGATAATATTTTGGTTCCCTCCTATGAGATCACTCCTGTAGAAATGATATGTGTCATTGGTCTTGATTCCCCTTGGTACTGTATCATTTTTACTTACCTCTATTACAATATCCTCTCACTTGACCTTTCCAACAATCAGCGTTGTACCTTCATTCTCCAATCCTCCCGCTATGTCATCCTAGTCAATACCCTTTATCAACTGGGTCTAGATGGTACTCTCCTTAGATGTTTAGAAAGTGACAAAGATCAAATTGCATTATGTGAGGTTCATGAGGGTATATGTGGTGCTCACTCTAGTGGTCCAACCCTAGCCAAGAAACTCACGAGGATTGGATACTACTGGCCTACTATGGAAAAAGACTCAAATCAATTTTTCAGAAAATATAAGAAGTGTCAGATTCATGGAAACCTCATTCATGCACCACCATAGGAACTTCAGCTGATCACCACTCCATGGTCCTTTTGCTAGTGGGGTCTTGATCTCATGGACAAGATTCACCCTCCTTCCAATGGCCACAAATTCATCATCACAACCACAAAGTATTTCATGAAGTGGATTGAGGTTGTTCCTCTCACCCAAGTCACTAGAAAGTAGATCACAACCTTTATCCTCAACTATATCATTTGCCAATGCAGCGTTCCCCTCTCCATTGTCACAAACAATGGGTGTCCTTTCTAGAATTAGTATTTTCATGAGCTTTGTGATCAATTCCATATCCATCATTTCTTTTCTACTTCATATTACCCTCACGGTAACGGTCAAGCTAAGGCATCCAATAAAACTATCCTCAAGAAGATAGTTGATGATGCTGGCCGTAATTGGCATATCCAACTTAATCCTACACTTTGGGCCTATTGTAAAAGTGTTCACACACCCATTGGAGCCACTCCTTACTCACTTATCTATGGCGCAAAAGCCATCTTGCCTATCGAGGTCGAGCTACCATCCTTATGGGTCTCTTTGTGCAGTATTATCAACGACAAAGACTATAGGGTCTCCTGTTTACAAGATTTGGAATTATTGGATGAGCGTAGACAAACTTCTTTTAATCATCTCAAGGCATATCAACAACGTATGAGTCGTAGTTATAATCACAAGGTAAAGCCTCACACATTTGAGGTGGCTGACTTACTACTCAGAGAAAATCCTAAGAATCAACAAGATAGAGAGAAAAAGGATAAGTTTGAACCAAATTGGCTTGGCCCTTATGTCATCACAACAATATATGGATCAGGTGCATATTAGCTCTCAACATCAAACATAGAAACTTTAGAAGATCCTATCAATAGCATGCACCTTCTCAGGTTTTACACAGTTTTTCAGAGTATCCTAATAAAAAAAAACAAAAAAACAAAAATGGTTTCTTGATGAAAACCTGGCAAACAAGCGCCTTGTAACAAAAAAAAAATTAAAAAATCAGAAAAAGTAAAGAGATATAAATTTATCCAATGGTGAAAACCACTTTGGTGGTGCCCTAGGCAAGTACCATGGTGAAAACTGGGTTACTGGTGCCATGTGTAGAGAATTTTTCTCCTCCCTCCTTCAGGATTCAATCTCACCCTTTTTACTTTGCACACACTCATAACCTATCATTCCATAATAAATTTACCCATTCCAATCATGGCTTATTATTGATCTACTTAAGATTAGTTCGCCATCTATAATAAACCTTTTTCACCCCTTTCTTTCTATATTAAATAAGGTCCAATCTATAACTAAGGCCAAAAATCCTAAATCTAGTGATGGAAGTGGAACCCTGAGCATCACATGTTTTGAGGAGCATCGTCTTTTCATTCCTCTTCCTTTTCACGCACAATCCGCAATAAATGATCACTTGCATCGTCGATCCGTGATAAAGTTCCATACTTCTTCACAATAAAGTATCAATTTATGGATTTAGTTGGTTTCAGATGAGACACAAGGAACAATGTGCTTCCAATAAATTAGATCTTTTGGTAGACTTTGACAACAACAAGATTTTTCAACATTATCTGTCCTTTATCAGGATAACAACATTATGACGAAATCAAACATGTTAACATATGTGGCAAGAAACACTTATAATTGAGGATTTTAGTTTATGTTGGTGTTAAGTCTTGGATTTTCTTTTGATTTTATCTTTTAAGGTGACATGTCTTTTAGCTTTTCTAGGATGTCTCTAACTAGAGATTTTATCTCCAGGATGTCTTTGACTAGAAAGGTGAGGATGCAGTTTGTTCACCCATTTTTCTATTTGTGGATTGCCTCTTAGTAATACTATGGATTGTCCAAGGATATGAGGACACTGTGAGTCTAGTGTGAACTAGGACATTCCTTGTCCGTGACTCTTTAATCTTCATGCAGAGGGTACAATCACTTTCTAGGTTGAACCTATACCTGGATGGTCATGACCCATTTTCCATAATAAAGTTCAATAATGATAATAGCACAAGGAGCACCTTCACTCCCATATATTCTATCTTTCATCTTCCTATTCTCATTTGTCCTCCGTTGTCCTATCCTAACTCCCATGCAGTTTGGTATCACATGACTGAGTATAATAACATGCCAAAAATATCTGCATCTCATGTAGTGTTCATCTACATAACCACATGCTAGGACATACCATTACATGCATATAGAAATCATAATAGAATCACATCCTGCACACACCACTCATTAACACATCACATAAGCATCATTTTCATACATCCATTTGCATTGGTACATTTACATTCACATCATGCAGAAACATAAACATAAAAAACAAAAAAATATAATGCATCACATCATCCACATGGATTGTATCTCATAATCATCATATAGGCATTACATAGAAAGTACTTGCATCATCATAATATAACATGCATCCATAACATGAAAATATCATAAAGCATATAGAAGCATCACTTCATCATAGAAAATGCATCACATAAAAACACATGCATATAATTGCCGCAAGGAATAGGTCATCTCATATATATCAAAAATATAATGTGTCATGATACAATGATGTCAAAATCCTATGGCTAAAATCACCCGAAGTTGTCTATATCATCATAAAAAAAAACATACAAAAATGGATCCAAGAGAGCTATGAAGAACTCCCTCCCTTAGAGCTACTAGGCCTTGAAGGAATTTGAGCACTCGAGGGTCCAGCCCTTGGATCATCTTATTTCTCCCCTCTTGTAGACCTTGCTGGTGGTGTTGGTGGTCCCATCACACCTCCACCAGATGACCTCTACCTCTCTTGACCTGTCATTGTAGATTGGGATGCTTGCCTATAGCTACTTACTCTCAAATGAGGAGGCATAGTTGAGTCATAAAGACTACACCAATAGCTAATCTCCTCCCCAACTCTAATGTAATATGCATAGCCCGACCTTGTATCTCCTTGCAATGTGGCCCTGACTATCATGAGAGCATCCTATGCAGCTGTGTACCATGGAATGGTTCTGTCTCTCTCATCCATCACCTCTTAGATCCATCACCTCAATTGAGTCACCTCTCTCTCTCTCTCACTAGCCTATCCCTAAATGAGATCTTGTAGTATGAGTAGCTCATCCTCCTCATCTCCCCCTGCTTCTCCCTCCTCCTGTTTGAACTACTTTGAGACATCTTGTTTAGGCATGTCATCTCCCTATCTCTCCTATCCCTATCCACCTTGTATAACCTGTACTTGTACCTGTGGAGAAACCTATAGTGGCTATCCCTCTCTCCCTCTAATTGGCTTCGATGGTCTCTGCTCTCCATATCCACCCTGTGCTCTATCTCCTCATCATCTGTCACTTTGTCCTCCACCTCTACCCCTAACAACCATCCTAGCTCCTCCTCTCTTCCATCTCCTCTATCATCTGTCTCTGTCTTAGTCATCATCGTCATCATCTAATCCCAAAGCTGGCTCTCCTAGACTTGTCAATTGAGGGAATTGATGTTCCATAAAATACACTGCGTACTCATTTGACATGTCTACATATGCAATATCACTAAGCATATCCCAAGGAAAGGTTACCATCTCCTGAAATTGAGTCAGGGCTACATCATAAGACAAAATTGACCCCCGATGTGCCTTCTCTAACACTATGCGAGCAAACTCCCTTGATCCACAAGGCATTTGCTAAACTCTACCAAATTATCTCAAAAATCTGTCAACTAGATGTTTATCCAAAATGTAAGGAGTCCGTCCAATGAGATACTTGATACGAAAACAAAATGGTAGCTCCCTGTCATCCTCCTCCTAGGCCTCATAGTCCAAGTATGACCTCCATGTCACACTATTTATATCATCAATCAACCATCACTATTACTTTAGCTTCCCAATCCGTGGCTGGGAAGTGATCATGCCATAGGTGTGTACATAGGCTTGCTCGTGACCTCTGAATCTAAAGTGAATAGGCCTCATCACTGATATATGCTCATAGGTCCAAACTTGTAGTAAGGTCACTCTGCATCCTAATCCATAAGGTCACTGAGGTTACAAACTGATGGAGCTCATAGTATAGGTGTGCCAACACACATGGTCCCCAAGAAAATCTATTCGTCTCCGTGACTAGAATATCCAGAGCTCTACCCCACCCTAAAAATAGTCCGCATGTAGCCCTATTAGGACATAAGAACCCACTAATCACCCCTCCCACCATTAAAACCAATGTTTTTCTGCTGGTGTACATAACCTCCCAGCTTAAGTGTCCTCCACTCAACTCTAGCTCTGGGTCCCCAAAGACTCATCAAAGTGCATCCACATCCTGCTCCCTGTCATAAACAACTAGCTGTCCATGGACGGGTATCCGCAATATCCTATATACATCCTCTAAAGTGACTAACATCTCACCAGTTGACAAATGAAACACGCATGTCTCAAAGTACCATCTCTTCACAAGAGCAGTCAACAATCCCATGTTTGCTGAAATATCAGGCGTATATCTGATGTGTCTCAAACCCATAGCCTCAATTGTTGCATGATCATTGGTAGTCAGGTCTGTTCGTAGCCTTTGAGTCATTGGGAATCTCTCTCTTGACTCGATTTGAGGTAGATACTCTTGCCTTCAATCAAACCAAATCATGTTGACCTTTGTAGTACTCATGTCTATCATATAGTGCTACTTATCTTATCCTAACCTAGCTAAGTAATACCTATGTCTATCACATGATGCTGCTCATAAGGCTCTATCCTAGTGCTTATGTTTATCACATGACACCATATCCTATCGAATATGCTTATCACATTGCACTTGATCCTTATCTTGCTAGAGCACTCGCCGAATTTTATCAATTCAATGGCTTATCCGTTTTCAGCTTAACAAACCTATCTACTTAAGGGAACTTGTTGAGTGAATCTTCTCAACAGTTTATCCAATTGGTGATGCATGTTTATCATATGGTTGTTGATTCTAGCCTAGTTTCTGTTTGTCTTTCTTAGGGCACTTGTTGAGTGAATCCTCTCAGTAGCTTATCCAATTGAAAATATATGTTCATCACATAACTATCAATTTTGGCCTTTTTAGACATAAACACGGTTTTGTTTATCATAGATGCATTCAAACAACCTAGACATGATTTTACTACACAAACACAATTTTATTCTACCCAAACGTATTTGCACATGCAGATGTAGTGTTGTTCTACCTAAACGTGCCCTTATCACCCAGATACAGTTCTATAACATAGACATGACCCTAGAATGCATACGTGCACATTCACATCACATATATGATTATATTCGCAGACACGTGCATATTTGGCACATATGCGCCTGCACATCGCAAACTACCCTTAACCTACATAGATGTGTTCCTAAGCTCAGAGATTGCTTCCGTGTTTCTATTAATCTACCTAAAAAGTGCAATAAATGTATCATAAATGAAAAACTAAGGAGCAAGTTTGAGCTACATACCAGCTCACCCATGTCCTCTGGCCACTCAAACTGTCAGACTTGCTTGAATTGATGTAATTTGGTTGCCATCTCTCTCCTCAATTGCTAACTGCTCTCTATGCTCTTTGAGTACTCCACTCTGCTCTGTTTTATCTAAAAGTTGTGGATGCAAATGAGGATGTTTTCCCTCATGACCTGTATATATAGGTTGTGTAGCCCTAGTTCATTGTGTCAATCTCCTGTTGCTTGTGGATCCCTTTTGAGTCAGTTTTTCAACTGCATGACCTTGTCACTCTCTCCTTAGCCTTTCTAGCCTTTCTTTCTTATTGAGAGATTGTCTGTGATCTTTTTCAAAATATTTCATTCAATCTCTCAAGGGGGCATATCATTCCTGTCCTGGGGAAAATTTGTATCATCTCATCTTATCTTCTTTGAGCCAACACGACAAGCGACATTGTCTCAAAGAAGGTTAAAATGTACTTGTAGGCACCAAAATTTGTCCTAGCCTAATCAAATAAATATTTTTATTTATTTAATTATTTTATCCTAAGCCCTCTATTAATTAAATAGATTATTTATTTATTTAATTAATTCACTAAGCCTTTTCTAGCCTTTCCTTATTTAAATATAAAAAATATTTAAATTATCCTTTTCCTAAATTAAATAAATATTTTATTTATTTAATTGGTCTCACTTCCTCTATTAATTAAATAGATCTTCATTTATTTAATTCCTTCATTAGCTTTTTCCATCTACGACACTTGTCATTTATCTCTTAATTTTCCTCTAACTACCTCCTTCATATTTTATTATTTTCTCTACCCACCCCTTAATCCTAGCCGACCATTTATCTTTTCACCTCTTAATTCTATCCGTCCATTTTATAAGGCGTTCTCTATATAAGAGGATACTCTCATCCTTTCACAACCCTAATGACATATGCAATCTAGCCTTCTTGCGATCAAGCGATTTTACAACCATAATTCATTCTTTGTTGAGCTCTTCTGCACATACAAAATCTAAGAGAAAATATATCAAACAAGATCAATGGAGATAGGAAACAATGGAGATAAAACCTTACTTGGCATGTGAATGGTATTATTATCTTATTCATTGATTTGCATGTTCTTAGGTTTCTTCATTGGTGTATGGGGAATGCTTTATTGTAGAACTAGGGTTTTCTTGTGGTTGGATCTTTTATGGTTTTGTAATAGCTTATATATATATATATTGATTTTTTTGATATCTTAGAGATGTCTCCGTGATTCACATGTGACCTTGTTATTGGGTCAGTCCAAGCAAGGCAAGACTAGTTCTTTGGGTCACACTTTGAACCCACAAACCCACTTGGGCGCAGTTGGGTAAACTGACTCTTTCGGTTGGGACGAGGCTTGAACCTACGTTGGTTGTCTGTGTCTTTCAACAGATCAACCAACCAGTCTACACCCCAAGGGTTACAAGATATATTTTTTCATTATACACATATTTTCCTAATTAATAATATTAACATGTGTTTTATAATTTTTTTTATCATAAGATATTTTTTAAAATTATTTAAATGCAAGCATATGGTTGAGATTAATTATATCGTCTTGCATCGTTCTCAATTTTGAACTATTGATTTCAAAAAGTAGGTTGTCTATTTCATATAGGGAATGCCTTCAACATAATTATATGTATCCATACACATGTCTTAATATGATAATTATTCACCTAGATCTAATCATTTATATATCAAGGGTCATTTTCACATTCAAACTTGAGTCATAGATTTGACCCCAACGTTTTCACAATTTAAATTCACATTCTAGCTTACTATTAGCCATAATTTTCTTTCTCTAAGGAAAATTAATTACATGTTTGCATATGTAGGGATATTTATTTGTATTTAAAAGCATTCAATTGCACTCATTTCACATCTCCTCATCCTTTAGGCATTATCTACATTTAATGGAGAAACAACTTCATTTTGCCACTCTAAAACAAATATAGATCTACATATTCATTATAGGAGCATTTACACAATTAAGATTTCTTTCTTCAATCTCTTACACAAATTTATGCAAGTTAGCATTGGAGAATATGTCTTGTAGTGACATGATGACAACCTTTTCATGGCATTTCAAAATACCACCGGTCTTGAAATATAAAAAAGTGTTAAGTAGAAGCAACCCACATAAAAAAAATAAAGCAAAATTGTGTAAATTTTTATATCATTTCCAAGTGTACATTTTTTTTTTCTGCACAAACTCAATCTTGATTTGAGTACTTAACCTTTCACAACATAGATAGAATATTCCCATTGTAAAGTAAGTTATGTCTACTATCATGATTTCTTCCTAGTAACGTGCACATTCTATAATATGTATATGAACTATTAATTCTTTTGTCACATAGCTAAGCACATTCTTTATTGACACATATTTATATTATTTAAGCATTTAGTTATACAATGTATTAGTTCACAACTAATCATTAATTAATATAGGTTGGTCTATGTTGATTTGTATGCATGTGATTAGATAGCCTAGCCTAAACTTAGTGAACTTTATTCTCCTTTACATTTTGGTGAACTCGTATGATCTTGGACAACCTACTTTATTCCCTAGGATTTCTTATCATTGAGAGTTTTCACATGTGTCACATTCTAAATTTATATTTCTTTCCAAATTTGATCTTCTTCTTCATTCTCACGTGTCATAGTTATATTCTCACTTTTGGTTTTGGTTGGTTTAATTACTTATCTTTTACTCAATTTGGAGTTTGGTGTATCAATTCATTTTAATTCTAGAGTTGGTTTGATTTGAGAAATGATATTCTAATTTAAATAAATCATTTCTCATTTGATATCATTTTTTGCTCTTGTTAGGGTTTTGAGCCTTTGTTGCTTTACCTTGTAAACTATCAACTTCTTATTCTAGGAAAGACTCTATTTGACATTATAGATTCTCAAGGCCCTCTATTATTGATTATGATACATGTTTATACAATTTATAACATCTATTCCTCTTGTTCTTGATTTACTTATGACATTAACTCACACAAATGGGATTTCTTTGTCCATGGAAGCATTATATCAAGTATATATATTTATTTTATTCACTTGAGAATTGGATCATCACTTTTCCTTTTTTAGACCTTTCTACTTCAGTCCTTCATGGTTACCACTTGGTACATTTATCTTCTATGGAGATTGCTACTAGTTTGCTTGATTATAATTGTATTATGTCATTTAGTACATTTCCTTCACATGATCTAGAATTCATGGGAGGCACATCTGATGGCAACCAAGAGAATTTTTAGATATCTGAAAGGTACTGTTGACTATGGGTTATGGTATCCATATGGTGGAAATTTTGATTTGAAAGCATACACAGATGCTGATTGGGCTGGAAATATTGATGACTGGAAGAGTACTACTGGTGGAGCATTCTTTCTAGGAGGAAGGCGAGTCTCATGGAGTACTTACCTCTTTCATTCCAATAAATATCACATCAAACAATTAAGGTACACCTCATAACATAATTGAAATATATGATATTGATTCTATGCATATAGAGCCATGCTCTTTTGATGTGTTTCAAGAATTCTATTATACATGATGGTGTGTTTCATGATGATTAGTTGCTTACACCTCATGTGAATCCAATGTAAAGTAAACCTTGTTGATAAATTTACTTGAAAATTGATTTTAAATTTAAAGGAACCCTAACATTTACACTTATTAAAACTCAAATTGAACACAACCTTGGCCCTAACCTTAACCCTTATTCAAATGTAACCATAATTTAACCCTAACCTTAATATTTTCTTTGATTCTAATTTTAATTTTAACCTTAATAGTAAGTTAACATTAAATCTAACCCTAATAGAACCTTGATGTTAACCTTGTTTAAACCCTAATCTAATGTTAATCCTAATCATAACTTAATCCTAACCCTATTCCTATCTCTATTTCTAATTCTAACTCTAACCTTAACCCTAATCTAACATTAAATTCAACCCTAGTTGAACCTTAATATTACCTTGTACAAACTCCAATCAAATATTCAACCCTAACTCTAATTAACCCCTAATTGTAGCCTTATTTTAACCCTAACCCTTGCCCTAACTTAAATATTTTTCTTAAAACCCTAATTTTATCCTAGCCCTAATTAAACACTAACCCTAATTTTTTATAAGACCTTGATTTTACTCTAATCCTAATTACACCTTACCCTAATCCTATAACCGATTCTAATTCTAACCCTAATTGCACCCTAGCCATAATCCTATCATTGTTTAAATCCTAATCTAACATTAATTTAATTCTATCCCTAATCTAACATTAGTTTTTTCCCAACCATTATTTTGATCTATTTTTTGAAAATGTTTTACATAATTGTCATATAAAAATATTGTTTTTAAACAAAAAATATAAATATAAATCAAACTAAATATTTTATCATCATTTATAGTAAAATTTCTTCTTCATGTATAGTCCGAAAACTCTCTAGGAACCTTATCATGTATCACTTCCTTGCTAAAATATTATCAAATGCATTAGCTATAATAAAGACAACATTATCCTATATAATTTTTTCGACCTTCTATTAGGTTAGTCTAATCAATATAAATAAATTTATCCTTAATGAATATGGTCTAATCATTTTCATGGTTTATAACTTATCTTAATGCATTTTTTTTTAATAACTTTGTGGATATTGGTGAATGTCTATTATTATTTGTATTCTTATATGTCCTAGTATTTATTAACATATTATTATATTATCATTAATTAAAATTAATTAAAACTTTTTGTGTATCTTGATTAGCTTTATTTTAAAATGTAACTCAAAAAAATCCTATTAAGATATGATAGTGTATAGGCCATCAATACAAATTTTAATGATTTTTTACCATGTTCTAGTAGTAGAAAATTAATACCCTTTTCTTCATAGACATCAAATTGTTTGTTAGGTATTCTTGCTTTTGCTAGTAATAATCACACACTTCTTTTTTCATAGTTGTGAACACAACATTGTGACTTGGAAACTCTATTTTTTGACTTGTTTTGTTATATAATAGTGAAGGCTTTGAAGAATAATTGAGTTCGATTATATATCTTAAAAAATAGAAGTAAATGCCATACATTTTATGGT
This sequence comes from Cryptomeria japonica, assembly GCF_030272615.1. Lineage (NCBI taxonomy): Eukaryota > Viridiplantae > Streptophyta > Pinopsida > Cupressales > Cupressaceae > Cryptomeria > Cryptomeria japonica. The sequence goes on along the minus strand of NC_081407.1, from coordinate 174,260,811 downwards.
AGATACAAATAAAATAGCATAAATATTTAATTATTATCATATCTTTTATATAGCACGAGTTGTAATTATATATATGACACAATTGTTTAATATTATTAGAAAATATGAGCTTTTAAAAGGATCCAAACCCTTTCACAATGGAAATTCAAATATCGTTAAAATTTTGAAAAAACTAACATATAGTTGTCAAAATTAAAAAACATACAAAATTTTGTATTATCAATTTCAATAGACTAAATTGTCTTGTCCTCCAAAATCTTGGTACTCGTATTACAAAACCTTGTCCACACAATGTAGACTAAATCATCATTGCTCTTGTCCTCCAAAATATTTATCAAATGATGAGCTACTCCCCTCAAATGATGGGTTGCTCCTCTCGAACATATTCAAGGATATGATCATCCTAAGGACACAAAATAATTAAATTGATTAATTCCTTTGTACTATCATGGACACTCATATTACACCATCATGTCCACACATCAACTTCAATTTTGAGTATATTGTCTAGCTTTTGACATCATATATGAAAATTAAAAGAGATAGTTAAATTAAAATACAATTTTGGTTACTTTCTACACTTAATTTTTGCAAATCCATATTTTCAAAGTTCAATTTTGATCTTATTCTAAAGATTAGGTGAAAAAAATGAGACAATCAATAAAAAAATAATAATATAAAATTATGAAAGAAATCAAAAGATACCATTTTCCAAGGATGAAATATTTCTAACAATCTTATGTTGCAGTCCTAAATAATTCTTTACTTACGATCATAATTGTATATATGAATTCTACAATGATTACAAATTCTAGAATGAACAATTAACCAAAACTCTTTTTAATGCATTAATTAAATAATAGTGAAAGGCTCATGTTCTTTTCCACAACACATTTAATGAGAAAAGAAGCCTTGTTACATATTTTAAAACTAAACACTAGTGAGAGTAAAACAAAAAGAACTGTAACAAACCAATAACTAGATTCATGATAGACAAAGAAGTTACAATTAATTCAAAGACACTAGTGTAAAACAAAAAGAACTGTAACAAACCAATAACTAGATTCATAATAGACAAAGAAGTTACAAGTTAATTCAAAATATCTTAAAGTCGTGGAGATGAAGCCTTTAGAAAAAAAAAGATAAAGCAAAATATGTTGCATACACATTAAAAAAAAGAGTCCACTCGAAAAATCATACATATAACAACATTACCATAACAACATTACCATAACAACATTACCATAACAACAATGTTGATAAAGCAAAATATCTTAAAGTCGTGGAGATGAAGCCTTTAGAAAAAAAAAAGATAAAGCAAAATATGTTGCATACACATTTAAAGAAAGAGTTCACTCAGAAAATCATACATATAACAACATTACCACAATAACAATGTTGCTTTAGTACTTTTAATGTCAAACCATGAGAAAATATATATAAAATCTAGATCAATATTATTCCTCCTATTTGAAGCACTATGGTTTTTTGGGATAAAATTTTGACATAAAAATAAAAGATGGAGTTTGGAAGACATTCCAAGTAAAAATGCACTGTCAAAAAGTTATAGAAGATTTCATACAAATGTCATTGATCATATGGAAATAAATTTTATGATGGATGTTTCATATATATATATATCAAGGAATTAATTTGGAAGATAAGCTTTTTAAAGAAAATTTGTTTTTAAAGGAAAAAATATAAATTTTCTTTGGAAATGATTGGATGTTTTTGTAAAAATATTATTAATATAACATGAGGCTTAACTAATATGGAGGATAAGCTTTCTAAAGAAACTTCCATCTTTTAAGGAAAAAAAAACACAACTTCATTTTGGTTTGAAAACAATAGGATGTTTTTGTAGTATCAATATAGGAGGATGAGGGCTTCCAAATTTAGCCCAAAAAAATTCTACATGTTTATCTATAATGAAATCAGCTTTAGCTTTCTTATCCATGTAAAAAAACAAACAAAAATTTGAATGTTAAAAACCTACATGTTTAGTCCAAGGGGTTGAGCTTAATTGGTTAAAACACTGGGTTCTCACTGTAGAGACCCAAGTTCAATTCCCATCAGGGACATCTGAAGTGGAATTGTAAGCTGTGACTCTTGGCCTTCCATAGGATGGGGAAGGTCTTGGGGTCAATCTAATCAAACATAATAATAATAATAATAATAATAATAATAATAATTCAAAGATATGTAATGGCGACGGCCCCCCCTACTGTGTCCCTACTGGTTCATAGCTCCAGTCAAAAGCTATTCAGGCTTCGTCCAATTACCGATTAAAAAACAAACAAAAAAAACCTACATGTTTATCCATAATGAAATGCATATAGAAAAAAAACAATAAAGATTTGAAAACATTTATAATGAAACAACTTTAGCTTTCTTATCTATGTAAGAAAGACAAACAACAAAAAAAATTAAAAATATTTTAAATAAAAAATACTAGTTGATGACAATATTCAAAGATTTATTTTTAATTACTTATCAATAACTAAGAATTTAAATTATTTTTCATTCATGAATTACTGCCATTTCTATCATTATAGATTCATGCCTCTGCCTAATAAGAATACATATAAAAACCAAATTAGAGAAGCACATTGATGTGATAAAACATTGAAATTTGACAAAATGCAAAACAAAATGAAAAAAAATCAAATTTAGGGTTGCCCAATTCCCCAAAATAATAGATCCATCTCACAGACTAAAAACAATACTTTCCATTTAATGTCTACTTTAATTGAATAAAAAAACTAAATACAATTAAAATAGGGCGAAAAAAAATCTTGGCTCTAATATTAAATTAATGAAATTATGAAATTTGAAAAAAAAAAAATGAAACTCACGTTCTGTTTTACCAATGCTGAATCTGGAATAACATTTGTGATGCCCTATTTAAACTAATATCTATATTATATATTTAAATATTTTTATATGAATCTCAATATTTCCATAATTCTTACCAATCTTTCCAATTCCGTCCATTCTAAACAGAAAAATCGACAACAATTTTCTTCCATTGTACTTTCTAATATGCAGTTGCGGAATCTACAAACTCAAACCACACATAAATTGTTCATAAATTTCAAAACTATAACATTAGAGAAAATTGTGCATAAAAGTTTCTGGGTGACCACAAAAAGGGCATCGGGGATTAGGAACTCCCAAATGCTTAAGTCTGGAACCCAAAGGCAACCCTTGGAAAATCACACACCAAGAAAAGTGTGCAATCTTGGGTTCAGTGGTGGCAGACCAGATAGCAAGAAACCTGAATATCCTGGAAGTCTGAGAAGACTGCAAGTGCCACCACTGATTGAGAATATGGACCATAGGCAAATGAGGAACCAACTAGAGATAACCCATTTTGGGTTTGTAGTTGGTGAAAGGAGTCCAAGGATACCATTTCCAATCTTTCCACCAAGTTCTGACAGACCAAATGCCAAGCTTATGTAATAAATTTGAGGGTAAGGCTGAGACCAAAAGGTCATAAGTCCGCCGATCTGTCTCAGACAGACAAAACTGGACTTGGAGGTCCTCCCAAGACCAGAGGCTCATAGAAGCTCTTGAAAACAAATCCTTAGGTGTCCTAATGCCACATTTGTGAAAACACAGAGCACTAACACCCTGGATTTTGGCCAGTGGTAACCCTTGCACCTGAAAAAGAGGTGACCACCAGAGGTTGTGTTGATTCATGGATAGCCCATCCTGAAAACCATCGCCAACCCATCGAAGCCAAGGCTTGATAGCTTCCCAAGCACACAAGATGCTTTTAACCACAAAAGTACACTGGATCTGAACATGGTCTTTCATAATGAGCAAGGTTTGAAAACCAATCCCCTTCCCAGCTGGCCTGTTAGTAGGAAAGCCTGAAGAAATGCAATGTCAGAGAAGAATTTTTCAGGCCTTGTTGCCAGATAAGGCTTTGATAATCCATTTAGCACATAAGGCAAGCCCTTGTTTCTAGGTAGAAATTAGGCCAAGCCCTCCAGACTCCTTGGGAAGACAACAGTACTCCCAAGCGACCCTATGGAAGCCTTGATGGGCAGACCCAAAGGCCCAAAGAAAGGCCTGCATAAGTCTTTCCAACTTCATGTAAGAGGCCTTAGAAGGAGCCCAACATGAGGAATAATAGACATGGGTGGCAGCCAACACCTTGGAGCAAATTTAGAATTCGCCAGCCAAAGAGAGAGGCTTGGTAATCCAATAGGCCAACTTTTTCTCAATCCTGGCTAAAAGAACATTCCAAAGATCCATAGGCGAAGCTTGAAAGGCAAAAGGAATGCCCAAAAAGTGAAACATTTCACCACGATGAAGCCATTTCCAGTCGTATTGGATAATCTAAGGTGGGGCAGGTAGAAAAGACTGCCTATAACATTGTGTCTTGTGCCATTGAGTGACCGAACCAAAAGCCAAGCAAAAGGTGTTCAAATAATGAAGAGCGACCTACACATTGTCTTCTTCCTCAATGAGAGAGAAAGGAATCATCCACAAAGTGACCATTGACAAGTTGAGAAGGTGACTCAGGTAGGGAGATACCATAGACACGCCCAACAGAGATAGCATTAGCAAGTAAGTAACCAAACCCTTCTGCCGCAAGAACATATAAAGTAGGAGCTAGAGGGCATCCCTGGCGAATGGATCTAAAAAGGCCAAAAGCCTCAGATTGTCGGCCATTAATGGTGATACAAGTTGAGGCATCTCTGAATAACATCTGGACAGACTGGATAAATCAGGGACCAAAGCCAAGGGCTTTAAGCATAGCCAAGATAAAAGGCCACTCAATGCGATCATATGCCTTAGCGAAGTCAATCTTAAGGAAGATTTCCCGCTATTTATAGCGTCTGGCCCAGTCCATCCCTTCCCAAATGACAATAATATTGTCCAAAATAAACCTGGACTTGATAAATCTAGTCTGCTCTGGACGAACAACAAGAGGCAGGAGATGGCGAATCTTGAGAGCCAAGGCTTTGGCAATGATCTTATACGAGACATTGAGCAAGGTAATAGGCCTCCAATTGCAAATGTCTTCTAGATCCCCAGTCTTAGGGATAAATTTGATGTTACCTCGGTTAATCATTTTTCCCAGGGATTGGGAATGAAAAGCTTCCAGATAGACCTTATGGAGGTCAGGACCAATACAAGGCCAAAGAGCTTTGTAGAATTCGTAGGGGAAGCCATCACAACCAGGGGCTTTATCATCTGCCATAGAAAAAGCATCTTATTTGAGATCATCAATGGTCAGTAAGAGATCACAAAAGGGTTGTTGAGACTCGGAGAGCTATTTGGGAACAACAGATAAGAAGTCTTGCAAAGCTTGGGTTCTAGCCGGAGAGTCTCCTTGCACTGTGAACACCTTCTCATAATGATGGACAAAGGCTTATAGAATGTCAGGTAGCTCGGTGAGAAGAGCCCGCCCCTCTTTGATTTTCTTGATCCCTACAGAGGTATGACGACCACATAAAGCCAGGAAAAAATCCTTGGAGGCCTTATTGCCCACCTTGAGCCAATGTAACTTGGCTTTGATTTGAGCTCCTCTGGCAGAGTGGCTATCTGCAACTTGTTTTTGATGGCAGAGCTAGGCTAAATGAAGTTGCAAGTTATAATCAAAAGGATTCAAGGCCAAAGCTTCTATGGCAACATAGAGAGGTTTGGTGGTCACATCATACGATCACCTACGGTACATGGCAAGCTATCTACCATAAATGTGTAGAAACCTCGCAGAGAAGGTGATGGCATCATGTCACTAGGTACTCCAACCAGTGTGATGATGAGGCCTTGGCTCTAAATTCCAAACCCTTTGAATGTGGTCCATCATGGTTTGATGATGCAGGAGAGATGTGTTGAGGCAAAACTGCATTTTGGAAGGATGTTGCCTAGCTGGCTGCCATTCAATGCTAAAATTTGTGGGGAAGTGATTGAACAACATCACATCAACAAGAGGAGTGATGGGCAGATCATGATCTTTAGAAAAGGAAAAAAAAAGATTACGCAGTTATCGTAGCACGATCAAGCCTTTTAAGAATTCTGTTAGAGCTAGCTCTGAAATTAGACCAAGTGTGCTAGACCCCACCAGGGGCGGCGACGGTTAGTGTTGGGGTCGAAAAGACCCAATTTATTGTGCATATAGTACCAGGCTTCCTGCTCACCAGCTGTCTAGTGGAAAGGCAAATTTCCATCCTTATCGGATGCCACCTCAACCATATTGAAGTCCCCACACATGACCCAAGTTGCAGGTGGCAGATTGTCTGCAATCCAACGCCAGAGGTATGATCTATCAACTGCATCATTGGGAGCATAAACATTAACGATCCCAATATAATGATTATCAATTGACAACAAAACCCAAACGACGCGTTGCATGGGATCAAAACCATGAGAAATAACTGCAGAGAGACAACGAGGTGAAATGAGTGTAACAAATCCACCTCGACTAGCTTCATGCTGGGAGGCAAAAACAAGGCTATCCATCCAAATAACACGACATGCAGTATTGAGCATGAAACTAGCAATTTTGACTTCCTGGAGGCAAAGAACATCCAGGCCTACAACATGTTGACGATCATCTCGAACAAAATACTTTCTGGTGAGGTCTGTGAGACCTCAAACATTCCATGAGATGTAATTCATGAAAAAACTTGCATATCTTCCTCATCCCCAAGAGAGGAGAAGCTATTGCACAAAAAATATGGGTCCCCACCGGAGATAACTTGTCATTTTTCTGAACCACCATCTACAATCTCAGCATGCCCAGAAGGGTTGCGAGAGCGACGTAGAGAGTGTGGAGCAGAAATTGTAGACATAGCCTGAAGAGTGCACACCCAAGGTGGGTGAGTGACACCCTCAGAAGATTCCTTCCCTTGCTAGCCAGGGTTTGAAATCGAAGTAGAAACCGCTTGGGAAGACGGTGTTTGCGTAGAAAGTTCCACCGTCGACTGAGAACTGGAACCGACAGGAGTCTTTTGGGCCAAACCCGCAGAGTTTTTACCTTTACAAACTATAGTGGTCCATTCATCCTTCTGACCTCCCTCCATAGGTCGAGAGCCGGACTCCTTAACAGGGGGTTTTATTTTCGAAGTAGCCAAGGGACAATCCTTGATCTTGTGTTTTGCCGACTAGCACCGATAACAAGTGTTGGGTAGGTTCAAATAAAGCACCTTATGGGTGAAGGTATTGCCTCCCACTTGGATATCAACAGTTTCTTTTAGGTCACGTGAAAGGTCGATCTCAACACAAACCCTCTTTTGAGGGCGAGCATTAAAAAAATGGTTTGGCTCAAGGCAAACCACTTTGCTAACAAACTGAGCAATCGTTTGCATGAAAGGCCAACAAGGCAAAGGAAGATCAGGGAACTCAACCCAGACTGGTAGCCACAATTTTTTGTCATCTGAGACAAAAAATTTGTGAGACTAGCACTGAAAAACCAGGAGGGAAGACCGAACAGTCCAAGGCTCATGGATGAGGATAGCCTCAACATGGGAAGGGTTTGAAAAGCGAAACAAAAAGAATCCCCTTGTAAGACTTTGGACTCCATCAAGCTGGACTCCTTGAGGAGACCATTCTTTGGCAACCCAATCACGAAGCATGCTTTCAAGAGGGATCCTACCCACAAAATATCCTATCAAAGTACATTTTTCAAGCCATTCACAGGCATTATCAAAATCCTGAACAAAAATTACAACATCAGGTGAAGACATACCTCGTGAAACACTTTTAGAATAAATTTGTGAGGGTGCTTGTTCTGAGGCGCCATGAGGGTCCATCGCAGCAACTCCAACACTAACATCAACTACTGGGCTAAAGTTGGACGAAGCCATAATAAACACAAAAATCCCCCAATAAATGCGGTTTGAAGAAAGCAATACATAATATGCAACCTCAAACCCTAGTAGAGCCAATGCTTTCCTGGTGATAGGTATTTCATGCTCTTTACCGACGACTATCGCGTTATATTTATTTATTCATATGCATGTTTTTTATAAATTTATATTATTTTTTAATCTATTAAAATACATTTATCAAGATTATATTTATATGTATAAATGTTATAATATGATTATTATTAGTACTTGGCAATATTATTGGATTCAAAAAATCTGGTGTTATTAGAGAATGATAGATTTTATAGCTTTTTTAGATTTTTTTTATATTTAAAAAATAAATATCTGTTTTAAATAACCTTTTTTCATATTTTATTTATTATAATGTTGTAAATAAAGTGATTTTTTTAATAAATATATAAATTTTTATGCTAATAGATAAATTTCTATTAATTTTTAATTTTTTTTAATCTATAATAAAAAATTAAAAATATATATTTAAATATTATTAACTATAAATAAATATTCATAAAAGGAAAAATCTAACTTTCATTGTTTTCTTTTGATAAGAATATCTTTCAATATTATTTTTTTTATTATCTTTCTTTTTTAGTTTTTAAAAAGAAAAAGGAAAAACTATTAAAAAACAAAGAATTAATTTTATTCTAGTTTTTCTTTTTCTTCTTGAATTAATTTTTGATTAAATTTAATATTTATTTTGATTATTTATGTTTTTTTATGAAATTGCAAATAATAATTTAAAATTATTAAAATTAATTTAATTTATAATTTTTTGACTTATTAAAATTTTAATTATTGTAGATAATTATATTTTGAATCTTTCTTTTCATAAAAATATCTTTTGATCTATCTTGTTTTTTTAATGTATTCTATTTTTTTTTGTTGTTGTTGATAAAAGTGGAAAAGTCACTGAATAATTATATTAATATATAAATAAAAGATTACAAAAGCCTGGTTCGAACGAGCATACCGACAGGAAAGAACTAGGCAAAGAAAACCTCTGGTTGTAGCCCTTGACCAAAAACCCATATGAAGAAACCAGTTGAATAACCCAATACATGATAACAGACCCACATCTATCCAAAACAAACCAAATAACTCGGGAAACCCCCCACCCCCACATTGACCAACCCACAAAATTACAAATAAGAGCTTAATATCATGCCTAAAAAAAACCATGAACATGGACATTCCTCCAGAGTTGTAGAAGAAGAAGGATCACATCATTAGTCGAGGAGAAGCAAAACCAATCCACCCAATTATCCAATCTAGAGAAAATCCATAGAACACATTGAGAGCAGCAAAAAAACAAGGAGGAACATGATCATAGAACCATTGAAGTCACAAAATTGTACCATCAAAACAGTCACCAAATAGTTTGCACCTGGCTACAGAAACCAACTCTCCAATCCATCTATTAGCAAGAAACATATTAAAAGACATGAAACCACTATAAGGGAGCAAACCATAATCAAGACTGTAAAGATACATACCATAGTCCAAATCAAGAGAAGAGCAGGATGCTGAGACCAATAAGTAATCAACTAGAGCCCGAATCATATGAGTAGCCATAGAAGAAACCATACGAACAATAAGAAAACAAGAAACCACTTTAGATATATTAAAACCTACATTCTTCACAAACCAAGATTTACCCACCACCTTCCAAACCGCATAACCAACATCTGAAGGAACCGGATTAAAAATTCACCCAAGTTTCTCATCATCAAATGCATGAAAAACATGAGCTTTAGAATGAAAAAGTGACAAAAGAAAGAAACACAAATAATAGTAATGTCGCAGAGCTCATAATCTGAAAACACAAATAGGCCGAACCTCATATCTAGCTACATCATAACAAATATTGCCTCTCCGGGATGTTCGACCTCCCACAGAGCTGAGAGAAACACCCAAATTTTTTAATAATTAAAACACAATACTCTCAAGATACGGCCAACCTAGAAGAATCCAAAGCAAGACACCACGATAACAAGCAATGTTCCAACATGATTGCAAAGACACAACTTGGAGAAACAACACCCTATTCATTATGAAAAATGATCACTTGTAAATGTACAACCCAAAATAGCCAAGTACGGGGAAACAAAAAAGAGACCGCCAATATAGAAACCATAAATCCCAACCCAAATGAAGCAAATACAAATCTGCATGGAGAAATCATAAGAGAAGCAGGCCAAACAAAAGCCATTCATAACCATAGAAGAAACCACCCCTCAATGATGAGACACACGAATGGCACCACCTCCCAATGATGACACACTCGAATGCATAGCATCGGTGAAAATGCAACCACATAATCAATATGTGGACATCACCACCCCTAATGCAATACAAACAAGTGATCAACCTTAAAAGGAGTGCCAACATAGATACATCCATAGAAGGCACTACCCCTCATTTATGAGACACTCGAATGCATAGCATCAACGAAAATACAACCACATAAATGAATATATTGATAACACCACCCCTAATGCAACACAAAACAATGATCAACCTTGCGAGGAGTGCCAACCAAATATTCTGAAATGAAACCCAACCTCAAGGCGGGAGGTGAAAGATTAGTCAATGATACCATAGAATAAAATGTAATCATGAAACCAAAAAATGTTATTCTGCATGCAACATTAAAATATTTTACCATAACAAAAATGAAACCGAAAATAGAGGATGAAGATAGAAAGCACCCATACGAATGATGTACGCATAAAGTGTGCATCCTCTGCAAGAGTGCAATGCTATCAAACCATGCCAATACTTGCAATCACCATTATACTCAAAGAAAAAGGCCCTCCTTGATTAACTTAAATATCTTCCATTATTTAAAAGTAGTCATAGGCTGCTTGTCATAACATACACCAACCCACACCAAAATATTTACCTGTTAGCCCTAAGATATAAGATCAAACAAATCATATGGAAACACCTCCCTTCACCAAGGAAGATGGAATGTCTAAAGCAGAAACATCCAAATTATTAGCTTGCTCATCAATTGCCTTATTAGCTAAAAATTTGCAACTCTATTAACCTCTCTATAACAATGAGAAATGAAATAAAAATCAAAGAACAAAAGCTGCAACAAGATTCGATCTAACAGATACTGAAGATGCCAGGAATGACTTTTCTTATTAATAACAACTTGAAACGTAACCATGAAATCACCCTCAACAATGATATTTTTAATACCAAGGGAGATTGACAAATCCAAACCAAAAGACAAGGCATGAAACTCAACATAATTATTAGTCCCAATGCCTATATCATGGCACTCAGCTTTTACAATTTGGGACTTAACATAAAAAATGACCACTCTAATTCCTGCCCTACCCGGATTTCCCCTAGAAGCTCCGTCATAATTTAATTTAAACTTAGCATGGGGAGCAAGACACCATTTGGCATTTTTCCTTTTAATAATTGAGGCAATAGGAGTAGCAACCGAACCATGAGAAGGAGGAGATTTGAGAGCCTGCCAATATCTGGTAATCCAACTATCCCATTGAGAGAAAAAATTAAGGCAATCAAAATTCTTATAAACATAAGAAAGGACAACTTCTAAAATTGAAATCTCAATTTTAGTCAACACTTCCTGCAACGAAGAAGACTTCTTAAAAATTCTACTATTTCTTTCTAACCAAATATTACACACAATAATAGAAGGACCCACCACCCATAGACATGAATAAAAGGAAGAAGGGAATAAGAGAGGTCACACCCTAAATTGAGTCAAGAGATCTGGACAAAGAGCGGAGGACCAACCAAGTTTATCAAAAAGCCAATACCAACATTCAGATGCAAATTGACAATGCAAAAATAGATGGGAGGAGGATTCCAAACAAATAATAAAGTTGCAATGCAACGAAGTTCTTGCCAAATACTAGTGAATATTTTGTTATAATAGTATAGGATACCAAATAATTACAGAGATATGTATAAGCAACATGCTATATATTGGTAAAAATGTGAGCAAAGTTTACAACATAAATGTTATAAAGCGTTGCTAGTGTCTATGTTTTGGTTTTTAAAATGCAAGAACCAACAAAAATATAGGAAATTGTTATGTTATGGCTATGGTAATATTAAAGAAGGTTTGAAAAGTTTTTTTAAATATTGTTGTCGAGTCTTTTTTTCTGGTATATAAGATTGTTAAGGTTAGTGGATAGGTCTGTTTCTTTCTTTTGGGAAAGAAAAAAAGAAAGAAGACAATGGAGTTGATTTTTGCAAAAAATTTGGATGTTAGCTCTACTTAATGGTCTAGATTTTGTTTAATTTTCATTTCCATAAGACAATTTACTTTTGCACTTTTACACCAAGTTTAGTTGCATATTGCATGCTAGGATTAGTGTAATCAGTATATCAAAATTGAAACTAACATACCAATGAAACTTTTAAGTATAAAGACTAACTAAGCTTAAGATAATTTAAACAAGTTAAATCCCCAAGATGTGTCTCATTGTTCTCTATCTCACAAGATTCCTCAAGTCAATGGTTGCTCTTAGATCATTGAGCAATTGACTTTTGGAATGACAACTCCAAGAATGAGTGATAGTGAATGATAATGATCTATATGCAATGCATTCTAGATCTAACAAAGCTTACTAAGACATGATCTTAAGCTATGATAAAGATGATGATATGATAATGAAATTAGTTAGCTATGCTAACATGATTCATGATTAAAATGCTATATTAAAGTGCTCCTAAATGATTAAAATGCTATATCAAAGAGAGGCTAAAAATGCTTGTTTAAAATTAGACTATAATGTAGATGCATGAAAACTTGGATAATGAATAATGAAGCAAACGAGGTCTATTTATAGAATAAATGGGCAATTGGATGGTTAAGATTGAGTAATCTTAACAAGGGATAGGATTGAAGGATACTCAATCCATTTGAGACTTTCAACCCAATTCCACCTTGACAAGTGTCACCATGAGGAGGCTTGAGAGGAGAATAAGGAGCATTAAATGCTTGAGGGGACATGATGGTTACCCTAGGGGGTTGGGTTAGGATTAAGTAAATGGACATTCCTTTTATCCAAGAGATACATGAATGTGCAAAGGTTAAAGGATAACCATGGTCAAAGCAATAAATGATTTGAAGAGACCCATGAGTTAAAAGGATGGTTAGGTTAGAGGAAATTCTCTAACCAAAGGTCAAAGGTGAGTTAACCATAAATGGTTATGTAAGAGCCTTTAATGGTTTGAAGACTTTAGAGGTTAACCATTTGAAGACATAAAGCCTTTAATGGTTATTGAAGACTTTAGGGGTTTTTGAGAAGTAATCTTTTTCTTAATGAATGTGCAAATGATTATGAGGGGGATTAGGCTAAATTGAAAGTGATTAGAAAAATCTAGAAGGGGTTTAGGCATGCAAGTGGATTTTGTAGGAGAATGCAAGTGAGGGGATTTTTAGGATTTAATTAAAATAAAATTGATTTATTTAAATAAATCTTAATTTATTTAAATGAGAAAAAGGAGGATAAAGTATTAATGGTTTGTAGACTTCGAGGGAAACCATTAAAGGCTTAAGAAGATTCTAGAAGTAAGCCATTAAAGGCTTAAAAGACTTTAAAGGAAACCATTAAAGGCTTGAGAAGACTCTAGAAGGAATCCATTAAAGGCTTAAAGACTTTAAGGGTTAACTTGCAACTTGTACTTTCTAGAAAGTGCAAGTGGGGGAGGGATTTTAGTAATTTAAATAAATAATTCGTTTATTTAAAATAACGGTGCAACTTACCTTTTGAATAGATATTTAAATAATATTGATTTATTTAAATGTGAGATGGATTTAATTAAATGTGAGAGGGATTTAATTAAATGTGGAAAGGGAATTTAATCAAATAAATATGATTTATTTAATTAATAGTCTGAATTTGGCTAGATGAATAAAATAAAATAAATTGAATAATTTATTTAAATAATAGAAGAAAGGGGTGAATTAATTAAATATTAATTTAATTACTAGTTGGAAAATGGATGATAGATTAATTAAAAGTAAATTTAATTAATAGTTAGATGGAGGATAATTAAAAAAATATAAAACTCATTTAATCACGTGGACAAAAATAGGTGTCTACACACATGAGTTTCAATTTCTTTACAATAATCTTCCCAACATTTGTAAGGTTTAAATATTTAAAATATATTAAGATATGTAATTTGAACTATTTTTAAATACATTTATGTCAAAACATTTTTGTCTCTATACTAGTCACACTAATTAATAATAAATAAAAATTAATAGGTAAGATTCAAAATAAAAAGTTCTCCCATATCCCTAAAGTTTAAACCAATTAAATAGATGATTATTAATTTTCATAATATTCTTAATTAAAAAAATTGCATCTATAGGGTATGTGCAGGATCATGGTGTGCCAAAACAAGCCCTTAAGTGGCAATGAAATTTCAGAAAATCAGAGTTATGCAACTTGACATGAAAATTTGAATAAGTTGTGAACATTATTTTTAAAATATGTAAGAAGAGAATATATAGAAAATTGAATCTAGTTTCTAAGCTACTAGTTGTTTTTTGGAAAAAAAAAATCCTATTTGATGAAAATTTCAAATTTCAATGCAGTGGTACTAAAATTTCAGGAAAAAAAAAAGAAGTAGACGTATGTCTGACCACCCTAATCACAATCAAATCTGAATATTTTTTTATAATATTTATAATATAAGTATTAGACTCATGTCCGGATGTGACACAATTTTTTTTTAATTTTTATAAATTAAATAATTATTTATGAATTTTTTACTACAGCTTTTCAGAAATTTAGAAACTCCTACTTCTGACCACCTTAACTTGGTCAATTTTTTTTTTTTTTTTCCCTATAGTAGATGAAGCATAGGATGTGACGCATGTTTCGGTTTCAAAAAATGTTATACCATTTGAAAGTTATGAATGTTTTTCAATCAGTATATCAATTAGAAAATAAATAATAATTATTTATTAAAGTCAAAATAAGACAAGCCTTATATTGTTGGAAAGCTGGGAACGTCCTTAAAAAACCCTTTTTGTTTTATCAATTTTGGTTACAAAAAAAGTCGTCAGCCACCAGTGTAAAGTCTGGAAAATCAAGGAATACTGAAAAACACGTTTTTTCAGTTGACTTTCCAGGCTTGTCACTTCCAAGCCAAATACCAAAGCATTCCCGAGCCGAAAATTGAAATTTAAAAATTTGACAACAAAAATCGGATATCGGATAAAATTGGATATAGGATTTTATCTGATATTCGATTTTAGTACAAAAATTTGTGGTCCCCAAACAATTTCCTGTTGCCGCCATTTATTTGGTAAACTGCCACATGGCAAAAATCCGATATCTAATTAAATCGGATATCAGATTTTATTAGTCATATTTTAGAGAGAGAGAGAGAGAGAGAGAGAGAGAGAGAGAGAGAGAGAGAGAGAGAGAGAGAGAGAGAATATGACCCCTAACGACATAATTTGGTATCTTAAGGGGTTCTATGGTGTCGTTAGGGGTCATATGGTGTCCCGAGAGAGAGAGAGAGAGAGAGAGAGAGAGAGAGAGAGAGAGAGAGAGAGAGAGAGAGAGAGAGAGAGAGAGAGAGAGAGAGAATATGACCCCTAACGACATAATTTGGTGTCTTAAGGGGTTCTATGGTGTCGTTAGGGGTCATATGGTGTCTTGGGACACCATAGGACCCCTTAAGACACCAAAGGATGTTGTTAGGGGTCATATGGTGTCTTAAGGGGTCATATGGTGTCCCATGAACCCTTATGACCTCTTAGGACACCATATGATCCCTAATGACACCATATTGGGTTGCTTTGGGTCATATTGTAGGGAAAAGGGGTCATATTGTGTCCTAAGGGGTCCTATGGTGTCCCAAGACACCATATGACCCCTATGGACACTGTATGATCCCTAATGACACCATAGGACCCCTTAAGACTCCAAATCATGTCGTTAGGGGTCATATTGTGTCTTACGGGGTTGTAGGACACAATATGACCCCTAACGACATGATTTGGTGTCTTAAGGGGTCCTATGGTGTCATTAGGGGTCATATGGTGTCCATAGGGGTCATATGGTGTCCCATGAACCCTTATGACCTCTTAGGACACCATATGACCCCTAATGACACCATATTGGGTTGCTTTGGGTCATATTGTAGGGAAAAGGGGTCATATTGTGTCATAAGGGGTCTTATGGTGTCTCAAGACACCATATGACTCCTATGGACACCGTATGACCCCTAACGACACCATAGGACCCCTTAAGACACCAAATCATGTTGTTAGGGGTCATATTGTGTCTTACGGGGTCGTAGGACACAATATGACCCCTAACGACATGATTTGGTGTCTTAAGGGGTCCTATGGTGTCGTTAGGGGTCGTATGGTGTCCATAGGAGTCATATGGTGTCCCATGAACCCTTATGACCTCTTAGAACACCATATGACCCCTTATGACACTATATTGGGTCGCTTTGGGTCATATTGTGTCCTAAGGGGTCCTATGGTGTCCCAAGACACCATATGACCCCTAACGACACCATAGGACCCCTTAAGACACCAAAGCATTTCGTTAGGGGTAATATGGTGTCTTAAGGGGTCATATGGTGTCCCATGAACCATTATGACCTCTTAGGACACCATATGACCCCTAATGAAACCATATTGGGTCGCTTTGGGTCATATTGTGTCCTAAGGGGCCCTATGGTGTCCCAAGACACCATAGGACCTCTATGGACACCATATGACCCCTAACGACACCATAGGACCCCTTGAGACACCAAATCATGTCGTTAGGGGTCATATTGTGTCTTATGGGGTCGTAGGACACAATATGACCCCTAACAACATGATTTGGTGTCTTAAGGGGTCGTATGGTGTCGTTAGGGGTCGTATGGTGTCCATAGGGGTCATATGGTGTCCCATAAACCCTTATGACCTCTCAAGACACCATATGACCCCTAATGACACCATATTGGGTTGCTTTGGGTCATATTGTAGGGAAAAAGGGGTCATATTGTGTCATAAGGGGTCCTATGGTGTCCCAAGACACCATATGACCCCTATGAACACCATACGACCCCTAACAACACCATAGGACCCCTTAAGACACCAAATCATGTCATTAGGGGTCATATTGTGTCTTACGGGGTCGTAAGACACAATATGACCCCTAACGGCATGATTTGGTGTCTTAAGGGGTCGTATGGTGTCGTTAGGGGTCGTATGGTGTCCATAAGGGTCATATGGTGTCCCATGAACCCTTATGACCTCTTAGGACACCATATGACCCCCTAATGACACCATATTGTGTCACTTTGGGTCATATTGTGTCCTAAGGGGTCCCATGGTGTCTTGGGACACCATAGGGCCCCTATGGACACCATATGACCCCTAACGACACCATAGGACCCCTTAAGACACCAAAGCATGTCGTTAGGGGTCATAGGGTGTCCATAGGGGTCTCTCTCTCTCTCTCTCTCTCTCTCTCTCCCTCTCCTTCTCTCTCTCTCTCTCTCTCCCCCTTTCCTCATCTCTCTCTTTCTCCCTCTCTCCCTCTCCTTCTCTCTCTCTCTCTAAAATATGACTAATAAAATCCAATATCCGATTTAATCGGATATCGGATTTCTGCAATGTGGTAGATTACGAAATAAATGGTGGCAATGGGAATTTTTTTGGGGACCACAAATTTTTGTATTAAAATCAAATATCCAATTTTCATACAAAAAACTGAGAAAAAAAGGGTTTGTGGGCCATTTTGTAGATTCTAACGGCAGACTGTCTGCATATAGTCTGCATATATTCTGTTTTCCACCCACATCCAACTTTGCAAATATCACAAAGGGCCTTTGAATCTTTAAAACCATTTTATCGTGTTCCTCTTAAAAAAAACAATACCTGTTGTTGCAAGTACCATGTGGAGTTTTCAATGTACCATGAACTTTTATGTCATATTCGTTCTATGATGCATACTAATGAGATGTTGCAGGAGTGTGGTGCAATGCTATTTCTGAGATCATCAAGAGACTTGCAAGATCTATTTTTATGCCCTAGAGATGATGGCTGCTATTTCTATAGAAATGATTGTTTGAATGAGAAGTGCTCAGAATGCAGTGGGTTGTCAAAGTTTGTTTCATGTTTTCATGAGGGCAGTGAACATGAGTTTGGAAATAATTATGTTGAGAAAAAAAGATACGAGATAGTGAAATATACTTTGAAGAGTGGAGGTGAAGGTTCTAGATGCGAATTAGTCTCAAGAGAAGTGAGTATTGCTGATTTTATTTTGGATTTTAAGGAAAATCTTTTCTACAAGTATGCAAGGCACACCCATAGGTCTCAGTGGTTGGATCAACAGTTCAGGATGTGTAAGAACTCTTTCCCGATTGGCACTATTATATCGATGGTTGATTTTGGAGAGAACTATACATTACATATAAACATGCTCCTGATAGTATAGAAGAGGACAGGAAGATAATCAGGGAGTATCATTTTTATATGAGTGATGATAGATCACACTCCTCCAAGTATGTGCAACATTCTTTCGAGATTTTTTTTGAGTTCTTGCATGAGAAAGATATTGCAACTGACCGACATATAATATGGTCAGATAATTGTACGAGTCAATTCAAGAATTCCCGTATGTTTTATTGGTTGAGTAGAATGCATGTGGAGAGGCGTATACCTCATATTTGGTGTTTTTTTGAGGCGGGGCATGGGAAGGGAGAGCATGATGGAGTAGGTGCATGTTTGAAGAGAGCTCTAGTTAAGGAGCAATTGAGGATTTCAGGTGTAAATTTCTTTGATGCACGTTCTATTGTTGATTGGTGTAGTTTAGCATTGTCACATGGAGGTACTCTTGATTCAGCAGTGAGCATATTCTTTTGATTGGTTGAGGAGGGAACAATGGGAGATAGATTGGATTGTCAAACAATTAAAGATTCTTCAAAGATGCATTCATTTCTCAGCTCAGATGCAAGTACATGGACCATTTGGACATGAGCGTTGGCTTGTTTTTGTCAGAGTTGTGTTTGGTGTGACTGGGATCAGTGCAAGTCAAGTGAGTGGGTTGATACGTGGGTTCCCCACTATCTAACTCCTTTATCTCAAACAATATCCTTGTCAAATGATGACATGTAAAGTTCACTTGAATATGATCGTTTATCAGATCTTGTACAACTAGGACATGTTTTTGCAGTTGTTGCACCGCAAGGGAATGAAGAGAGATTAGAATATTGGTTGGCACGATGTGTACATGGAAAGCAAAAGTTAACACAACTAGTGACAGATGATGATGGGTTCACATATCCTACAGGTTCAGTTGTTGTTGTGGGAACTTGGTTGCGAACATACATGATTAGAAAGAATGGCATACTTGCATTTGAAGACTATGAGAGACACAAAACCATTATAATGTATTCACACCTTATTATAGCTACAAATGTCAAGTTGTTGAAGCATCAAGCAAAACCGAAGACCAAAGAGCTATGGACAGTGACTACTGCTGATCATGAAGCAATACTGGATACTCTTAAACAAAGAGATGACCCTTTAGGCACACTTGAGTAGTAGGTCTTTAATGGTGCCTTATTTTTTTATCATGCATTTCATTTCAAACAATGATCATTAAACCTTAATGTTCAAGTTTGTTACGTGTATATCAAGGATGTGTTCAAAATGCAAGTTTTTTGGCAACACGGTTTTTGCATGCACATAGCGAGTACACTCGATATAATTGGAAGGGATGTATTTTTGCAACATGACTTATTATCATGCATTTGATGAGCTTTAAATTTTTTGTTATTAGACAACACTATTTGATATTTTTTTATGATATAATTATCGCATAACCTTTATGCTCATGAAGGTCTTTTTTGATGATATACAATAGTATCACATTATGATTTTTGCGTCAACATAGTGGGTTCTAATGATATCATTTGAAGGGACGTATTTTTATGGTATATAATCCCACCTTTTCATTTATTATCATGCATTTTAGTTGAAGTGATTATCATAAATCCTTTATGTTCATCTATGCATTTTATGTGTAGATTAACAATTCTTAAAAATACAGGTTCATGCTAGATCATTCGTCATTGACAAGACCCTCTCTTGGTGATGGTACATATTCCTTTGTGCATTAATGAGATTAAATTGTGGGTCTTGTCATCGTTTATTATCATGAAGATGATTCAAATGCATGTGGCCAGGACACATCTGTAGTGGATCAAATTGTCATGACAGATGATCTATTGAATCAAACATTTCACATTGATAGTCAAGTAAATAGGTTAATGTTGGGCCTTCAACATCAACACCAACTAGTCAAGGTGGTCATCAAACTTTCACTCACGTAACCTTGTCTATTTTTATTCATTAATGGTTTATAAAATAAAGTCAGTCAGATTTTGGCAATTGAATAACATTGTTTCATTTTCAGACGCTACATCAGATGCACCTAATATTCTCTCCACAATGGAGCATGGTGTTCTCTAGCAGTAGCATCTTTGATGCTTTTTACAATAGTATGAGTCAGATTAGTAAATTTCTAATTTGATGCTTCCCACAGGGCTTTGCAACTTCAGATTGTGAGTGTGCCCCTGTTACAAATGAATTGTACTTTAATCGACATAGATGGTCTATGATGGCTTTTTTGTAAGACTATATGGTTTTATTACATATATTGTACCTTAATAGACATATAACAATATCCAAGTGGTGGTTGGCATGAGCTTGAATATGGTAAGTTGTATGCATCTTGAAGTTGAATATGATATGTTGTATACATCTTGAAGTTGAAATTTGATTAGACTTTGTCAGCATTTGATGAATCATAAATGTCATTTCATTATTAATCTTGTGAGTGTGAGGTGTAGGAATAAATATCAATTACTTTGAAAGTCATGGATGGTTGTCCTAATATGATAACCACCAGATGGTTGTGCCTTATGAAGAAAAGCTGAACAAATAATAATTAATTGAGAACATCAATTCAAATCCATAATATAGAGGATGCTAATAACAGATCTTTGTATATTTATTTTTTCTAATAATGAAATAGGTAAAACTGTATTGAGATAAAATGAAGCTTTTCTCTCATATGAAGATGTCACATTGGCAAATTGGTCTTTATTATAATACACAAGACATAAGTAAAATCAAAACGCTCTCATCAAATCCTTCCAGATTCTATGTTAACTTGTGACTCATTAGTGTATGCTGGGAGAGGGAAGAGTGTGTGGCTTCATGGTACAATTTTGGACTTGAACCATATTGTATAAATCTCAAGGCTTCAACTTGATTATCATTAAAGGTTTCTGATTGTTTACAAAATATCCCTTCATATCCCTTCATGGATGTCACATGCGTAGGGTATGACCTCGAGCGTCGGATCGAGTGCGGGGGAAAAATAGGAGCATGCGTAGGGTAATAATGCCTAACTGGACATGTCAGAGCCGACGGTTCGTCATCGCGACGAGTAGAATGAGAAATCGGCCACGTGACAACATTCGATTGAGTGAGACTGACGATTTTTTTGCCAACCAAAAAATTGCTGCCCTAATAAAACTGTAGAGAAAATTGAAAAACCAAGATAGGCTTTTGTAGGGACCCCTCTCGTGACCCCGTAGGTTCAAATGAATCATTCACAGGTGCCATGAATTTCGAGTTAGGGCCCATCAAAGTTTGACAATTTTGAGCAGTTAGGGTGCTCAAGGGACGATGCCGGTAGGGTATGACCCCGAGCGTCAGATCGAGTGGGGGGGAAAAATAGGAGCATGCGTAGGGTAATAATGCCTAATTGGACATGTCAGAGCCAACGTTTCGTCATCGCGATGAGCAGAATGAGAAATCGACCACGTGACAACATTCCATTGAGTGAGACTGATGATTTTTTTGCCAACTGAAAAATTGTTGCCTTAATAAAACCGTAGGGAAACTTGAAAAACTGAGATAGGATTTTGTAGGGATCCCTCTCATGGCCCTGTAGGTTCAAATGGATCATTCGCTGGTTCCACAGATTCCGAGTTAGGGCCCGTCAAAGTTTGACAATTTTGAGCACTTCAGGCGCTCAAGGGACGATGCTGGTAAGGTATGACCCCGAGCGTCAGATCGAGTGGGGGGGAAAAATAGGAGCATGCGTAGGGTAATAATGCCTAACTGGACATGTCGGAGCTGATGGTTCATCATTGTGATGAGCAGAACGAGAAATCGGCTACGCGACAACATTCGATTGAGTGAGACTGACGATTTTTTCACCAACCAAAAAATTACCGCCCTAATAAAACCCCAAGCGTTCGACTGAGGTGGGGGGAAAAATAGGACCATGCATAGGGTAATAATGAATTTTATCAAGTATTGTTCATTAAATGAATTGTATTGTTCATTGAATGAATTGTATTGTATTGATGATTAAATGAATTGTATTGTTCATAAATTGTATTGTTCATTAAATAGCCATGATTAGCCATTGTTAATTATTGGAATGAAGATTAAATATTTCCATGATAACACCACGCACAAATGAGAAACAATTTATATAATCGAATATCAACTTCTGTATATATAAAAATGTCGAATGATTACAAATGTATGTCCATACACAAATATGGCATAAACGCCAACTGAAACAAAATGTATGTCTAAATACGTGAATGTATGTCCACATAAAAAATATACTTGCCAACTAGACATGTAAGCATCACAAAACTATCTATAACATCCTAAGTTGCTGATGGATCATCAAAATCGATCCTCTTCGCTGCATTGCTTGGCTCTGAAAGAGCCTGCACAAGAAAAACAAACCACGATTAATATTAGTTATATTTTATAGTTCACATTTGAAAAGTTAACATAAAAATGAACTATAATTGAACTATTCATGTTTACCTCATCTCCACATTTTCTCTTCAGCTTTGCAGGACTCTTGATGTATGTCTTTGGTAGAGGAGGTATGTTTTGAATATTTTGATACACAACTTACATATGTTCAGAAACATGACATTGATACAAGTTAGCATATAATTGTCATTGATAATAACAAATTATATCTACTAATCAAATAATAAAATAAACTCACATCTACTCGAGGCATCTCTTCTTCTTCTTCAGGTATATTGGGTGTAGTCATCAAGGATGTGAAGCCAAGAGTTCTTTGTATATATACACAACAAGTATATGAAACTATCAATCTATGTCTAGACATGTATAATCACTATAAGTTATTTAAACTATTCATTCAATCATATTTGCATTCAATTACCTTTCCCTTGTCTCCAATTGCACTACCAGATCCTAAATCACACTGCACCGCACTCGTGCTGCTTGTGCCCTACAAGAGTAAAATAAGATATACATGCAAGTTACTACATAATCTAATTAATACAAATATAAATGATGAGCATGTATGTACAATAAAATACAAACGACTAGGTGCAATAATATATGTACCGTCAAGCTATCAAGGTCAAATGAAATGGCCAAGAAGGTGCCATCCTGAATCTGTCTCAACTCATCCTCGGTCATCAACTGTTAAATAGACCATGTAAATAAAAATTAGTACTTAATATTATCTAATTTATAAATATTTAATTAAAATATAATATGAACTGTGAAAACACAAATCTTACCAATACATCATCAATGTATGATGACGGTGCCTCCTCGACTCTAGCCTATGAGGACTCCCCAGGGTATCCTCTAGTCTGTGTAATAACATCTGGTGCATCATGCATCTCATGCACCTCATAATCTGCACTACCCATAGGAGGATCAACGGGCTGTCCAACTGGACCAAAGCATACGTGCCCACACATGACACAACTATGGGGCATTCATATGTGTGGAGTCGAGTATGACATGTCACTGACACCGGATGCACCACTACCATCAAGAGTAGGCTGAGCTACTGACGCAACCTGAGAAACCAAAAGGCTACTCAAAGAGTGAATAGCCGATATGGTCCGTGAAGCCGCCTCACAAATGATATCAGGATGCTGAACTGCAGGTGGGGGATCAACAGGAGGAGGGGGGACATATGGGCCCTGGACTACTCTGATTGCCCTAGGTCTATTTTGGGGCATACCTAAACCTACACCCTAGAAAGGTTGGATGTCAAAGTAGTTCACATGTTTGTGTAAAACAAACTCAACATACAATTTTTTTATGAAATAGAAGGGGATATCAAGATTGTTGTTGGGTGGTTTGTCGAAAACCATCCACCAACGATCCCAAAATTTTTTCACAATCCCATCATTTGTGCACCATTTGATAGAAAGTTTTGTTTTTTTGGGATCTACAGGCTGACTAGTATGGGGATTGACAAACAATGAGGCGATTTCGGCTTTGGATATCTCAAGATCCTTGATATCCTTATACGACAAGCCATCTGCATATTTTTCCTTCATAGAATCTCGCCACAAAAGGGCGACATCGTGCTCCTCAATCATGGTTTCCATACTTTTTATGATCAACGTGAGAGGATCAAACAATGGGTGTAGACGAGGGATCCTATAATATACTTCTGCAATCCCCCTCAATTCATTCAAATTTTGTGCAATCAAATCTTGAATTGAGGGGGGGTTTGGCAAATGAGGGTTTGGTTGTTGTAGTTGTGGTTGTGGTTGGTCAGTGTTTTCATTGTTATCCCCATTTTTAACCTAATTGAATGTAAACAATTAAATTTAGTTAACAAATTTAAACAATTAGGTATTTGATTTAAAAAAATCTAGTTTTCATGAAAAAAAACCATATTTTCAATGAAAAATCAAATAAACATTAACAAAAAATACAAAAAATGAATGAAAATGATTCAAAACGATAAAATTCTTACCTCTAAATCTATTTTTTTGCAATATTTTGTCAAAACACCGGATATCAGATGGAGTGGATATTGGATTTTGATGAATTTGCGCGACTCGTGAGTTAAAAATGACTCACGGGACTGTCACTGTTGAAATATAAAAGTCTCAGAAAATCTGATTTATCGGATATCCGATTTCTATACTTAAATTATTTTTAAATAACATATATAATATAATAATATATTATATAATAATCCCAAATTAAAAAGTTTTCATCTGCTCTGCTATCAGGCGAAAATGCGAATTAGACATCCAGCGCATTTGTCAGGTTTTTTGGCGGGGGGGAGCAGACAGGTTTTCGCCTCTTGTCCGAAGAGCATCTCGGTCTTCAGTCCACCATGTAAGAGAATCCCTGCAAGAAACACAATGGTGTCAAATGCAAGGAGGGATTCGATCTTCAGAGAGGGCGACTTTGGGATAAATAATGAAGTTAGGGCAAAAAATGCCAAAACCCTGTCGCTTCCCTCCGACGGAAGATGGCAAGTGTATCATTCAAAAAAAACCATGAAAAAGATGGGCATTAATAAAGATACAGCTTTAAATATGGATAAGCGCAAACACACAGCTTCAAAGCTTCCTCCGGCAACAGGGGCTAATTTGGTGCCGCTCGGGAAAGTTTGAATTTTTGAGCCAAAACCTAATATTAGGCAGAGGCGTATATGCATGATCCCGGATTATCTGATGGAACCCCAATTCAATTTATATAGCAACTATGGGGTTTTTGTAAAATGGACTGGATTCGGTGATGATATAGAAAGGATTGTCGATTGGTGGCTGGCCCTATATCCGGGACAGGTAAGTATTACTATCCTGGAACATAATTTTCTTGCAATTTTGTGTGATAATCAAAATACAAAGGATGACATTTTGCATGGTAAGGCTAAATTGTATAGAGGCTTTGGTTTCTTTCGATGTGAATGGATGCCGAATTTTGACCCACATTCACAGAATATAAACAAATACCCAAGATGGATTAATCTGGGCTCTTTACCTATCGAATATTTGGATTTTAAAATTTTGGAATTCTTAGGGGAACAGTTCGGGTCCTTTTTGGGCTGCGAAGGGTTAGAAAGAATGGTTTTAAACAAGAACACCAAAATCTTAGTTGAATTTGACTGTAATTCCCGGGTCTTGGAACCCACCAAGCTAGTAACAAAAAGGGGGGAATGGAACATTCATCCCACCTTCTATGATGGGGTCATAAATGAATTTGATATTTGGCTGAAATCAAGCCTGGCACTGGTTAAAAGTATCGATCAAAAGGAAAACCCTATTTCAGATCAGAATGGAAAAATAACATTAAATTCTATCCATGAAAATGCTAACTGCCCTCCTGTGACTAATACAGATGAAAATAATCACAATAATCTTAGTAATATTAATGACCTTGATAAGATAATAGATGAGGCAAATTCCATAAAAGAAGAAGCCTTAGTGGAGATGTCAAAAAGAATCTCCGATTCGGTGGATTCATTGAAATCTCCTTCTGAAACAAAATCAGTTGTAAACTTGGGGCAAGAAAATGAGGCAGATCAAGAAGAAATGTCTTCTAGAATGGCTGCTGTTCTAGAGGTATTCAATAATAATGAAGTTGAAAATCTTTCCCCGGAAGAGGAAGCTGAGAAGAGGTTTCTAATTCAGGAACTTCTGGCCTCTATGGATGTGGGAGATAATAATGAGAATAGGGAAGGAGATATCACCCCGCTCCCTGTCAATGACTACACAGCAGCTCAGTCCCAGCTGGGAGAGGATGACGGAGAAGGAGTGACAATTCCCCAACTATCCTTAGGAATAACAAACATATATGACGGGAAAAACATCCCTGACTGCGCTAGAGAAGCTAAAAGTAGAGGCAGAAAATCTTTAAGCGAATTAAGGTTGCAGGATGGAAATGCAAAAGACCAAGGCAAATTAACTGCCTTCTTTGATGCTGGGAAGGGGAAGGGCCTTCCCACGGTCCAATGAAAATCTCTTCGTGGAATGTTAGGGGCATGAATGCCCCTAACAAACAGCGTCTAATTAGACGCAACATCATAAAATGGAAACATGACATCGTTCTCCTTCAAGAAACTAAATTAGCCCAGGTAGAAGCTGAGGTTTTTAAAAGGAAATTAGGTCTTCTAAGCTGGGAATTTGTGGAAGCCAGGGGTGCCTCTGGTGGATTAGGTATCATTTGGAATCCGCGTAGTATATTATTCTGTCCAATAGCAGGAAACAGAAACTGGCTATTGGGAAAGGTTACAAGCAAACACAGTAAGCTCTCATTTACCCTTATAAACATCTATGGCCCGATTCCAGATGCTGGGAAATGCAAAGTTTGGTCGGAAATCTCGTTTATGATGGGTCTAGATCCCTCTTCCCCTGTTATTCTAGGAGGGGACTTCAATGCTATCCTAAATTTATCAGAGAAAAAGGGTGGTATTCGCAGGGAACCACAATCTTTAAAAGACTTTAGAGAGTGGGTAGCTCTTAACAATCTGATTGATATAGAAACTAGTAATGGAATGTATACCTAGTACAATAGAAGATCAGGCTTTTCTCAAATCGCTGAGAGATTAGATAGATTCCTTTTTAGAGGGAATCTGAGCGATCTAGCAATTAACCTCTCAGCTTCGTTACTCCCTTCGTCAGGATCTGATCACTATCCTGTCATCCTCAATATTGAGGGAGAGGCTACACCGAGGTGCTGCCCCTTTAAGTTTGAAAAAATGTGGATGCAAAATCCGGATTTCTATGATCTCGTAGCCAGGTGGTGGTCTGAGGTTAATTTTCAGGGTTCAAAAATGTTTTGCCTTGTAAATAAACTAAAACATCTTAAAAGCAAGTTACTGAAATGGAATAATGAAGTCTTCGGTAATATTTTTGAAACCAAAATTTCTTTAGAAAAAGAAATTGCAGACCTTAATGAAAAAGTGTTTAGACTTGGAATGGATCAGGAGAGCTTCCTCAAAGAAAAGGAGCTCCTCGGGAAATATGAGGATACGTTAACAAAAGAAGAAATTTTTTGGAAACAGAAATCTAGAGAGAATTGGCTTCAAAATGGGGATAGGAATACTAAGTTCTTCCACAACAGTACAAAAAACAGGAGGATCACCAATAGTATTCACAAGATCATGAGCAATAATGGCATCCTTCTAGATGATCAAAAGGACATTGCTACAGAAGCGGTGAACCATTTCAAAACCTTATTCAGTTTGGAATCTTCTCCTAAAGATGCCAATTTAGCTTTGCTTAGGAATATTCCTAAGATCGTAACTGAAAACCAAAACAAAGCTCTTTGCAACAAACTTTTAGAATCTGAAGTAAAATTAGCATTGGGGCAACTTAACCCAGATAAAGCTCCCGGCCCCGATGGTTTTCCAGCTTGCTTTTTCCAAAAATGCTGGCACATTATTGGTAAGGAGGTGGTGGATGCTTTGGAAGCTGTAAGAAACTCTGGAAGTATTTTAAGGGAGATCAACAATACTTTCATAACTTTGATTCCTAAGAAGGAGGAATCAAGAAACTTTGATGAATTCCGACCTATTTCCTTATGCAACACAATCTATAAGCTTTTTACAAAAATTTTAGCGAATAGATTGAAGGGCATTCTCCCTTGCATAATTTCAGAGGAACAGACAGGATTCGTTCCAGGCAGATCCATCTTTGATGGTATTATTGTGGCTCAAGAAGTCATGCACTCGTTACAACTAAATCGTTTAGCGGCTATGATGATCAAATTAGACATCAAAAAGGCATATGATAAAGTCGATTGGAGATTTTTGTGTAAATGTTTAGAATCCTTTGGGTTTTCTAAACAATGGATCAATTTAATATTCGAATGCATCTCATCTCCCAGGATATCATTACTCATTAATGGTTCCCCTGCAGGCTTCTTCCAGATATCTAGAGGGATTAGACAAGGGGATCCTTTATCCCCTTTCTTATTCATCATAATGGCAGAGGGCCTTGGGAGAATCATTTCATGTGCTCGCATGAATCAGATTATTAAAGGTATTAAAATCACTAATGGAATGGAGGCCATTACTCACCAGCAGTTTGCTGATGACACAATGCTGATGGGATGTGCGAATAGGACGGAAGCCATGGCTTTCAAAAGGATTCTTGACATTTATGCTTTAGCCTCGGGTCAGGAAGTAAACAAGAATAAATCGGAAATCTTCTTCTTCAATACTTCGCAGAACTTAGAAACAGATATATGTAATATTTTTGGGTTTGATCGAGGGAAACTGCCTTGTAAATATTTAGGGATACCGATGGATAAGGGAAACAATTTAATCTCATTATGGAAAGGTATCCTTGACAAGATGGATCTCAGGTTGAATTCTTGGAAGAATAAATGCCTCTCTTCGGATGGGAGGATTACTTTACTTAAAGCTGTTTTGGCGGCTATTCCGATATATCAAATGTCCTGCCAGCAACTACCTAAAGGAGCTCGGCTCGAAATGATAAAAAAGATGAGGAAGTTCTTTTGGAATATGGATTCAGACAAAAAGAAATTCGCATTAATTTCTTGGGACAAAATTAGCCAACCTATCAGTTTAGGGGGAGTTGGCATCAAAGATTTGGGGGTACAAAACATGGCTCTGGGGGCGAAATTAGTCTGGAAAATGTACTCGGATCCAAATCTTAAATGGGTAAGGATCCTCAAAGCTAAATATCTTACTAATTCCAACCCTGATAGCATATTGAGGATGGAAATAGTACCCAAAGGATCCAAAGTTTGGAATTTTATGATGGAATGTAGAAAGGTGATCAGGGATTATCTTACTTGGGATATTGCGGAAGGATCTGAGGCTCTGTTTTGGGAAGACTCTTGGGGGGGCTATCCAGCTTTAGACAAAACTGGTATAAGCCTAGAAGGTATAGAACATTGTAAATCTATCAGGGGTAGGTTTGTTAAGGATTATATCAAGCTTATCTCCAATGATCCCGCTTTGGGTTGGGAGTGGAAACCCCTTGATGAGATGAATTTGTCAAATTCTGATAAGGATATCCTCTGGAATAATTTGAGGCATAGGCAATTATCATTACATTCTGGGAAAGACAGGATAATATGGGCGGGTAGCTCTTCAGGCATTTACAAAGCCAAAGAAGGATATTCACTTTTAAAACTCAGTCGAGCTGCAACCTATCCTAATATACCGATTAGCCTATGCTGGAATAACATTGGTCTCCCTAAAGCTGGTATCTTCTCATGGGCAGCTTTCCAAAAAAGAATTCTTACCTCAGACTGGTTCTCAAAATTAGGTTTCTTGGGTCCATCGAGATGTCCTCTATGCGAATCTGAGGAAGAAAATGCGGATCACCTGCTTCTCAATTGCAGTTTCAGTCAGAGATGTTGGGATTGGCTTTGCTCAAGCCTTGGATGGCTGACACCGAGACCTAGGGACATTTCAGAATGGCTGCTTAGCTGGCAACCTCCTCACACAAAGGATATATATCACTTAGTGTGGTTAATTTCCCCGACAATCCTCATTTGGGAAATATGGAAGGAGAGAAACAGGCGGATCTTCAAAGAATCAAAATTGAGGGTAGAATCCCTTCTAAATAAGATCGAAGCAACAATTGTGGAAAAAATCAATAATAAACTTAGACATACACAGGAAAAGTCCATTAACTTATCCAGATGGGATGAGGTTCTTCGATCTAAATGGTTGGGTTTGATAATTCCCCCATTTATTGGGAAAGGTGGGAAACAGGCTGAGATGGATAGGAAGCTAACAAAATGGGCACCTCCCCGAAAGGGCTGGGCTAAGCTAATTTTGATGGCGCGTCCCATGGGAACCCTGGTGTAGCAGGTATTGGGTGTGCTATCCATCAAGACAACGGAGATCTAATAGCTAGCATAAATAAGCCCATAGGTGTGGCTTCAAATAACATGGCTGAGTTTTTAGCATTGCGGGAGGGACTGATTATAGCTAAATCACTCAAGATTAAATATCTGGAAATTGAAGGTGATTCGTCATTAACTATAAATGCAGTCAGGACTAGGGAAGTGTCTAACTGGAGATTGAAAACGGAATTAAAAAGAATTCTGGACTTGATCAAATACTTTGAGGAAACTTCGGTTAAGCATATCTATCGGGAAGGTAACTCTATAGCTGACAAGTTAGCAAATCTAGGGGCAGATGGTAATTCGTCTGTCTTTAGGAAGGATACTCCCTCGGATTAAAACTTTGGCGTTGACCATGTCAACATCTCACTTCACTCCTCTCCAAGTCCTCTCCTTGGCCCTCTTGTATATATTCTAGGATATGCGGTCATGGTTTCCTTATTACAGCATTTTGGTAGTCTTAGTTTCAGATAAATATTTATAGATATATATACAGATATATATATATATATATATATATGATCACATATATATATATGTATATATTTGTAGATTACCCCATATGGATTCGTTAGATGGTGTACTCATATAAATACAAATATATACATATATATATTCATATATATAGATATATGTATATATATACAATCTTATTAATAGACATATATATATATATTCTCATATATATATATATATGTGTGTATGTGTGTGGGTGTAAATAGATACTCATACACTTACACTCTCACATATATACATATATATAAATACAGATATTATATATATATGAGTTTGTGTATACATGTACAAAAACTAACTCATATAAGCTTGTATCATTCTCTCCTCACCTGAAAAGGGGTGTTTCGGGAGTGCTGCAAGGTGTTTGGTTGTTGTCGGTTATTCATGTTCTGGCACATGCTGGTCTCCCCTCCAATGCATGTTATCTGTGTTTAGAATGACCTGGGCAGCGTGGGTATAGTCTTCAATGGCAGATTTGATGTCTTTTATGACAAATTTGAGTCTGCCGTGCTATGTGTATTCAAGCTAAGGTTTTCTGGTTTTTTATTGTCTGACATTCTTGATTCATTGCATCGATTGATAGCCCTGTGTTATATTGGGGACAGTTAGAACTGGTTTCTGTTGCATCTATAGTGGTAAAGCAGTGGTATTGGACTTTTCTTGGTTTTTAGTTAACAGTGGTGTTGCATATATATGAATATATATACAATCTAACAAATACACACACACACACACACACACACACACACACACACACACACACACACACACACACACACACACACACACATATATATATATTCATATATATATATATATGTGTGTGTGTGTATGTGTGAGGGCGAAAATAGATATTCATACTATTACACACACAAATATACATATATATAAATACAGATACTATATATATATGAGTATGTGTATATATGTTCAAAAATTAACTCTTAGATATCCTTATTCAAACCTTCACATATGCTTGTATCATCCTCTCCTCTCCTGACCCTGTTTGTGGGTAAAGGGGTGTTTCAGGAGTGTTGCAAGGAGTTTGGTTGATGCCGGTTATTCATGTTCTGGCACATGCAGGTTTCCACTCCATTGCATGGTATCTGTGTTTAGAATGCCCTGGGCAGCACGGGTGTAGTCTTCATTATGGCAGATATGATGTCTTCTTATGACAATTGGTGTCTGCCAGGCTATGTGTATTCATGCTAAGGTTTCTGGCTTGGTTTTATGATATTCTTGATTCATTGCATTGGTTGTGATTGATATTTGCCCTGTTTTATATAGGGGACAGATTACTCTGGTTTATGTTGCAGTTATAGTGGTATAAGCTGTGGTATTGGACTTTTCTCTATCGGGTGGGGTTCATTCGGGTTATTACTATCTTCTGCGAAATAATGGAATGTTTTTTTTAGTGGTTTTGTGGAGGGAAGTTGAGATCAGTCCAGACTTAATCATTGTTTTAGATCTGTAGTAGGTCTTATTGAATTAGCCTCTATACAGGTCCTTTGCTCTTTTGGTTGTTTTTCTCCTATATCCAGACATATATTTTACTGTGGACTTTTGTTTATAATCATGATCCTGGCAGACTCCATGATAATCTCGCATATTGACATTTAAATGTGCATACATAGGCATATGAATTTATTTATGCTATGGAGTATCAGATGTCTGCTGTGTTAAAAGTGATTAAGGAACTGTTAGAAATTGACCCTTTCCATTAGTGTAGGCAGAATTGTAGCCTGGATAATCTCTTAAATTGAATCCTAAAAGGTTAAAATGGTTTCAAGCTAAGGGATATCCAGGCTACAATCCTCTTACATAAAATAGAAAAGATGTTATTATTCATTGAATGATTTTTACAAATTATCATGTTTACTATGCTACTAACAGTTTGGCAAAGTAAGTTGCAATAAGGTTTTTGCAGATGCGGGATACAGGTCTTAAAGTTAAAGCTCGGAGTATTAGTGGTTTCTCCATTTTTGCGAAGATGGGTCCATTCAGAAATTGGTGCAAGATTTTATGTACAAAAAGAAACTAAAATGTCTTATTAAGACAGTCATCTCCCTCAGATGAGGAATTGTAAAAAATTTTCAGTTGTTTTTGTTATCTGATCCCTTAAGGGATCTGGGCTAGACCGGAGGTTTTCTTATCTCCATTCTTTCCTATCGGTGCCCACACTGAATGGAGATGTAAAAAATTTACAAAAGAAATAAAATTTGGCTTCGGCCTTTTATTGATCAAAAAAAATAAAAAATTATATAATATATTATTATATTATATAATACGTATTGTATTATATTATATATATTATAATATATAATATAATATAATATAATATAATATAATATAATATTGTATTTTATATAATATAATATATAATACAATACAATATTATATTACATTATATATAATATATTACAATATAAAACAATATAATATTGTATTTTATATAATATAATATATAATACAATACAATATTATATTACATTATATATAATATATTACAATATAAAACAATATAATATTGTATTATATTATATAATATAATACAATATTGTATTATATTATATAATATAATACAATATTGTATTATATTATATTATAATAATATATAATATAATATAATATTGTATTATATAATATAATATAATATAATATAATATAATATAATATAATAATATTATATTATATTATATTATATTATATATTATTATAATATAATATAATATAATATTGTATTATATATAATATAATATTGTATTATATAATATATTATTATAATATAATATAATATATATAATAATATATTATATAATACGTATTATATAATATATATAATGTAATATGTAACATATAATATATTTTTTAAATTTAAATTACAAATAAAAATTGGATATCCGATTTGCATAGGTAATTACTAGGCCAAGGTGTACTGACACCCAGGCCAAGCAAAAAGTCAACACAGATTTTCGCGTTTTTAGGCGAGTGAGGAAGGCTATTTTTTTCACATCGCCACTTTTTGGCCCCCCTTGATCCTGCACTAACCCTATACTTTAATAAAGATTAATAGTTTTTTTTTTGGTAAAATAAATTTTCAATTTTGATTTGTTAATTTGTTTTTTATTAATAACTAGTTAAAGAACAACCTTTGCCAATAGTTGAAGAAATAAAACTTGAGTAATTAATGTAAATAAATTAAAATTATTTATCAATATTAGTTAAAGTAAAACAAAATAAATTAAACTATCAACAAATAAAGTAAGATTTTGTGAGAGTGGTTTTGAAGAATGTATAAATAAAAAAAATATTTTAGTTATATATAAACAACCTTTTATTTCATTTAAAAATTATTCTATTTTAATTTAGAAAAAGAATAAAAATTCTTAAGTGAATAATGTAAATAAATTAAAATTATTCTTCTATATAATTGTAAAATAAACTAAAATAAATTTGTTAACATTTCTTAAATAGCTATATCTAAGATCTCTTATTCATTTAATGAACAAGCTAATTGAAATAATAATAGAAGACAATTTAATAAGTTATATTACATATAAATTTTATTGTTAAAGGTAACTATTATCCATTCAATGACAAATCCTTATACAATTATTTTAGATTTTGAATTTATATGATATTTGGTACAATTATTTTATGTTCATATTTACAATATTTGAATTGTCTTACCACATTTTTTCTAAATAATAATTTAGATTATTATCTTCTTTATATATAATTTGATGTCATTTAAAAAAATAATAATTATATATTGTATTTAATAATATTGTAAAATTTTTATTAAAATTTTAAAAAGTATGAAAAATTTAAACGATTTAAAAATTATTTTTCAATAAAAATTGGTTAGAAAATTTATAAAATTATTTTATTACAATATGTATTTTATGAATTAAATTGAAATCCTCAATCTAATGTAAATATTAAGTTCATGATTATGGTTAGAAATTAAATCAAGGTGAACATTAGGTTTAGGGTTAGAATTATGTTCAAGTGTTAGAGGTAGGTTTAGGGTTAGGATTCAAATTACGATAAAATTGGGATTATAGATAGAACCACAACCTTAATTGCATCTTAACCCTAATATGACACACATTAACTAATCATAATACTAACCCTAATCATAATACTAATTGAATCCTAACATTAACCCTATGATTTTGGAGGACAAGGCAAAGAATGAACAAGCTTATCAACAACAAATGAACTTAATGTAATCCATCACTTTAGTTAATCATCTTCATACATTGTAAAAACACTTTATATTAGAAAAACATTTTGAACAACTTGTCACTTTAAATTAAGGTGCATTTATCTATATTAATTTTTTTTGTTGACATTTTAAGATAATTTCACTTATATTGTAATTTTTTTTTGATCGATAATCGACCGAAGTTGAGTTGCTTTTGACTGGAGCTATGAATCAGGAGATGACATTTTTGAGGGGTCTCATCCTTAGATGTATTTGGCATTAACACCCTTATATCTCCTTGTGTCGTCCTATCAATTCTACTCCTTATCACTCTGAAGATGTTTGACTAGCCAATTGGACCCCTTATCTCTCCATACTCCTTATATCTCCCTACTCTCCTTATCTCTCCATACTCCTTATATTTCCCTGCTCTCCTTATCTCTCCACTTTTTCCATGCCAACACTATCACCACCTTATTACTCCACTGTGCTAGGTGCAAGACGAGATGGTCAAACATCTGCAAGCATCCAATTACTACTACCACTGGGCATGGCCATTGGGCATGGTTCTATCCTTCGTGGTATCGTTGACTGTCGAGTGCCTACGTACCGTCTGCACACATGTGTGGCCAACATAACACTTGAGAGTTTGGAGCAACAAGTTTCAAACTCCTGACCTTGTATAAACAAGTCTCACAACTCTGCTATTGTGTTGTGGGGTCATCCCCATATTGTAAATAATTACTCCCAACAAAGGCAATTTTCATTTCTTGTAATTTTCTTTGTGTACATATATTACAAAAACATTTTTCACAACTTGCCACTTTAAATTAAGTTATATTCATTTATATTCCTTTTTTTCACATTTTAAGATCATTTCACATATATTGTAAATAATTACTCTCAACAAAGGCAATTTTCATTTCTTGCAATCTTCTCTATGTATATTACCCAATATATTACAAAAACATTTTGCACAAATTGCCACTTTAAATTAAGTTGCATTCATTTATATTCATTTTTTTCTTCATATTTTAAGATTATTTCATTTATATTATAAATAATTAATCCCAACAAAGACAATTTTCATTTCTTATAATTTCTCTGTGTATATTAACCAATATATTACAAAAACATTTTGCACAACTTGACACTTTAAATTAATTTGCATAATTTATTTTCATTCACATTTTAAGATCATACTTATATTTTAAATAATCACTATGAACAAAGTCATTTTTCTTGCAATTTTCTCATGTATATTATCCAAAATATATCTTCCTATCCACATAACCATTGCACCTCGTTGGGGTGCAAGTGTTAGTTTATACGTTATCATAAAAGTAAATTGTTGCCTTTAACATTATGTTGTCTCATTGAATGACATTTGTGATGTCATTCATATATATCCAATTAAATATATACAATTTAAAAAAAATCTTAGATTTTATGTAATTTATAAAATACATACCTACTTTATGTATTGCCTATGCAACAATTATATATATATATATATATATATATATATATATATATATATATATATATATATATATATATATATATATATATATATATATATATATATATATATATATATATATATATATATATATATATATATATGGTGAAAATGGATAACAATAATAACGATATTGAAAGGCTAAATGAATTCAACCACAAAACCCTAGCCTAACAACAACAAAGATCCACCATAACATATGAAGATTACCTAAGACAATGCAAATCAAACAAAATCACAAAGATTATACCATCACATGTCCAATAGGGTTTGGATCTCCATTCTTCCTATCTCCATTGATCTTGCTTGATATATTTGCTCTCAGATTTTATATGCACAAGAGCTCAACAAAGAACGGAATGTGGTTGCAAGTAGGATCGTAGTGTAGTCAAGTGTATAAGAAGATTGATTAGAATCAATGATTAGAGTGATTAGGGTTTGATAATGAATGAAGCATCTCCTTATATAGAAAACACTATATGAAATGGAGGGATAAGATTGAGAGGTGTAAAAGGAGGTCGACTATGATTAGAGGGTAGGTAAAAGAAATAATAAAATAATGAAAGGGGTAGGTAGTGTATGAATTAAGAGATGAATGACATGTGTCATGGGTAGAAAAGGTTAATGAATTAATTAAATAAATAAAGATTTATTTAATTAATAGAAGAAGTGGGATAATTAAATAAATAAAAATATTTATTTAATCTAGGAAAAGGATAATTTCAATAAATAAATGTATTTATTTAAATGAGAAATAAGGCTAGAAGAGGATAAATGAATTAATTAAATAAATAAAGATTTATTTAATTAATAGAAGAATTAGGCTTAGATAATTAAATAAATAAAATATTTATTTAATTAGATTGGACAATTTTGGGTGTCTACATTTTGCCCCTCTTTGAGACAATGCGGCTTGTCGCGTTGTTTCAAAGAAGATAAGATGAACTGATACAGAGTTGCCCCAAGATGGGAATGATATGCCCCCTTGAGAGATTGGATCAAAATGTCTGAAAAGATTGCAGACAATCTCTCGATAAGAAAGACAGGATAGAATGGACTGACCGGATAAAGTGACAGAGTCACAGGATAAAGAAGACTGACTCGGGAAAGGAGGGCTAGGGGTAGGGTAGGCTATAAGATAGACCACGAGGGAAATACATCCTCATTGTCAATCTACACATCCACGAGAGCAGCGTGCAGAGTGAAAATTGAGCAGCATCAGTCAGTAGCGATGGCCTTCATTCATAGATTCGACCGCGTTCGTCGATTTCAGAGGCCAGCAGAGGCAGGAGAGCCGGTAAGTACCACCAAACCTCCTCGTACTTTGATGCATTTAATTTTGTCATTAATGCATGCTAGATAGGGTAATAAATGCGCTTAGACTAGGGTCCAAAAAATGTCCAAAAATGTCCAAGCGCGTCTGCGTTGGTGCCAGGCGCGTCTGTGTTTGTGTCAGGTGCATCTACGTTTGAACCCGCGTCTGTGTCAAATGCAGTCGTTTTTGTGATGGTCAGTTGCGTTTGTGTCAAGAAGGCACGTCTGTGTCGCCCGGGCGCGTCTATGCAGAGCATAGGCACATCTGTGTTTATCAGGCACGTCTGTGTTTTTCAGGCGCGTCTATGCAGTCTTTAAGCGCGCTTATGTCAGGTAAGCGCATTTGCGTTTTAAAAAGTGCGAAGTTGCATCTTCTAGGTCAAATCGGCAGTTCTGTGATGAACATACACTGTCGATTGGATAAGCTGCTGAGAGGATACACTCAAGCAGGTCCTCTAGGAAGACTAGGATAGATCAAGGCACTTTGTGATGAACAGTGAGTACCAAGATAGAGTACTTTGTGATGAACAGTGAGTGCAAATGTGAGTAACACTTTGTGATGAATAGTGAGTGTCACACACGTAGTACTTTGTGATGAACAGGGAGTACTACTAGGATAAATAACAACACTTTGTGATGAACAGTGAGTGTCACTAGGATAGAATGCCATATGCATTTAGATAAAAAGTAGCATTTTGTGATAAACAGGGAATGCCACTATGACTGACATGAGTGATTTGCTTGACTGCAGGAGTATTTGTCGATGCTGGAGTCATAGGAAAGATTCCCGTTGACTCAGAGGTTGCGACCTGAGCTGACCTTCGAGGGCCAAACAGTTATTGAGGAGATGGGATTGAGACATGTTCTGCATGTGCCTGAGTTTCGGGCGAACATGAGACTGTTGACTGCGCTGGCGGAGAGATGGCACTCCGAGACCTGTACATTCCATTTGCCGATGGGTGAGATGATAGTCACCCTAGAGGATGTATATAGGATACTGAGGATACCGATCGATGGGGAGCTGATCCCATACAATCAAGATGGAGACAGGGAGGCCCTTAGACGAGTATTCTAGGACCCAGGACTGGAGATGAGGGCAGGACATGTGGCGTGGGACACTATGACAGCCACAGGGCTAGCGCTGCCAGCAGTGGTAGGAGGAGCGATCAGTGGGTTCCTGTGTCCAGATAGGGCGACACGGGGGTTGGCTGTGGGTTGGGGAGGAGCACTGGAGACACTGGTGACACAACACACCAGATATGCTTGGGGACTGTGCTTGCTGGCACACCTCTATTATGAGCTGCATCAGTTCGTATACCATGAATCAGTGGGATTGGGCTACGGGGTGACATTGCTACAGGTATGGGATTATGAGCATCTGCAAGTGATGAGGCCAATACACTTCAAAGGTAGGGGACATGGACGTAGTTTTGACTGTATGATATGATCACGTCGCAGCCATGGATTGGCAGGTTGGAGCACTGGCGGCGAGTGATAGATGATATTGATGTGGTCATATGGAGGCCATATCTGGGATACGAGTAGTGGGAGGACGATGTAGTTGAGCTGCCTTACACCTTCCAGAGTAGGTATCTGATTGGGCGAATGCCCTATGTGCTAGAGAGGCAGCTAGTGGACAGGGTTGGCCGACAGTTTGGCAGGATTCAAAGGGTGCCCCGGGGCTCAGGCATGCATGCACGGACGGTCAGAGATTAGACATAGTTTGGGCCCTTGCTGTCATATGATTAGGTAGTTATATAGCTGGTAGAGATGATGCCCCTACCCTGGGACATGTGGCCAGAGATTGAGGATGCCGGCATGGATGCTGAGTACACAACATACTGGGCAGAGCATCCCTTCCCACGTTTGACAGATCCGGGAGAGCCATTGGATGGAGATGGGGGTGGGGATGATGATGATGGTGGAGGTGATGGGGGCAGAGGCCAACGGAGGAGGAGGGGAGCAGTTGGAGAGAGGAGGGTTGCACCTCGGAGGGAGGGTGGTGAGGAGAGGTAGGCTCAGGTGGTGAGGGGTTGCGGTGGATTGCCACTACAGGTGCCAGCAACACAGGGTCCCAGATAGGTACAGGTACAGGGATAGGGACAGAGACAGGTACCAGTATAGATACAGGCACAGGGGCAGGCACCCATACAGGGGGAGCCACAGGTAGAGGCGGAGGGGGCTGACCCAGAGGAGGATGAGCTGATAGAGCTGAGGGAGATTTTCCAGGGCCAGGCAGATGAGATCCAGGAGCTGGAGAGGGATCGGGATCGACTCAGGATGAGGCTCAGAGATACTGAGCGGGAGCGAGATCAGGCTATTCAGCGCTATATAGAGGCTGAGACAACACTGAGGGTTGGGAGACAGGTAGCGAAGGACATAGGGGCAGGATATGCTTATGTCCTGCGGGCAGGGGAGGAGATTGCCTATTGGCGAGATCTCTATTATGGTGCAGTGCCAACAGATCAGCGGGCGAGGAGCTTCCATAGACCATCGCGTACAACGACAACTATGGGAGGGAGCCGGAGGAGACAGACATCGAGTGGTGGGGTTATGGGTCCTCCACCACCACTAGATAGAGGGGAAAGGAGGGATGATCCTGGGGTGGGTCCTTAAGGGGCTCAGATTCCATCGAGGCCAGGCGGCTCCGAGGGAGGGAGTTCATCATAGCCGTAGAGGGCTCCCTATGTATCAGTATTGTACCATTTTTGTATGATGATGTAGACACCTGCGGGTGCTTTTGTAGCCATATGATTTTGACATCATTATATCATGACACTTTTATGATTATATATATGAGATGATTCATCTTTGCGGCAACTATATGCATGTGTACCTATATGATGAGATGTTCTTATGTGATGTATGTTTTATGCTATGGATGCAAATATTTACATGATGAAATGCCATATTTTTGTTCTTTTATGTTTTTAATGTGTATGCATGATGCAAATGCGAATGTGAATGTATGTAATGCAGATGAATATAATAATGCAAATGTAAATTGTGCTAACAGGTGTTGTGTGCAGGATGTGATGCAGTTGTGATATCTATATGTATGTATGAAATGCTTATATGTGGTAATGCAGGTGCAACTACATGAAATGCAAATGTTTTTGGTGTGTCATTATACTCAGTCATGTGATAGCAGGCTGTGCGGACTCGAGAAAGACGATGGAAGTCAATCAAGAAAGGGGGATGAAAGACAGAAGATATGAAAGTGAAAGAGCTTCTTGTGCATTATCATCATTGAGCTTTATTATGACAAAATAGGTTATGACAATCGAGGCATATGTTTGACCCAGAAAGTCATTGTACCTGTTTTCATGGAGATAAGATAGTCACAAACAAAGAATGCCCCAGTTCACACTAGACTCTCAGTGTCCTCATATCCTTGGACAAGTCATAGCATTACTAAGAGACAATCGACAGACAACAAATACAAATAGGTGATGATACCCCATCCTCGCCTTTCTAGTCAAAGACATCCTAGAGATAGAATCTCTAGTCAAAGACATCCCGAAAAAGCTAAAAGACATGTCACCCCAAAAAAAAAAAAAAGATGAAATCAAAAGAAAACCAAGACTCGACACCAACATCCACTGTAGTCCTCAAGTTTAGTGTCTCTTGTCACTTGTATAAGTCTTATTTGATTGTGGTCACAATGTTAACTTTCACAAAAATGATAGATAGTACGAAACCATATGTTGTTTGAGTCTGTCGAAAGATTTGATTTGTTGAAGCCCATTGTTGTTGCTGTGTCTCATCTGAAACTAACTGAATCCATGAAACTGATACTTTATTGCGAAGAAGACGAAACTTTATTGTGGATCTGTGATGCAAATGTTGCTTTATTGCGGATTGCGCGCGAATAGACTAAAGAAAGCTGGAAGAAACTATACTCCTCAGAACGTGCGATGCTCTCAATTCCACACCCATCACTAGACGTAGGATTTGCCTTAGCCATAGATAGGATCTGATTTATTATGGATGGAAAGGGAGGTTTATTATGGACGGCTAACCAATCTTGGGTAGATCAATAACAAGCCATGATGGGAATGTGTATAGTTTATTATGGATGAATAGGATGTGAGTGTGTGCAGAGTGAAAGGATGAAAGTGAATCCTGAAGGAGGGAGGAACAATGTCTCTATGCATGGCACTGGTGACCCAGTTTTCACCATGGTACTTGCTCAGGGCGCCACCGAAGTGGTTTTCACTGTTGGACGAAATTATTTCTCTTTACTTTTTTTCGATTTTTCAATATTTTTTGTGTCACAAGGCGCCTGTTTGCTAGGTTTTCACCAAGTAACGATTTTTTTTGTTTTATGATTTTTTTTTGTATTTTTGAATTTTTTTGATTTTTTTGTATGTTTTGAAAATTTTGAATTTTTTTGTATTTTTTGAATTAGGATATTCCAAAGAGCTATGTGTAGAACCTGTGAAGGTGCATGCTGTTGATAGGATCCTCCAAAGGTTCACCTTCTGTAGTTGAGAGCTGATATGCCCTAGATCCATATGCTGCTGTAATGATGTAAGGGCCAAGCCAATTTGGTTCGAACTTGCCCTTCTTCTCTCTGTCTTGCTGATTTTTAGGATTTTCTCTGAGAGCTAAGTCACCTACCTCAAATGTACGAGGCTTGACTTTATAATTGTAGTTGCATTGTTCCTTGACTGAATGATATATAGCTCAAGTGACTGTCTTCCTTGATGAAGGAACTAAGATAGAATTACTAGTGTGTGGACTGCACAAGCCTGTATGCGTGTCACCTGAAGAAGGTTGGGCATCCCTGATAACAAAGTCCCTCGAGGAAGCTCCATTAAAGGTCCATGATGTATCTCTAGAAGGTAAAGGATGTGTGGAACAAGTGGATGATTGATGAAGGCTTATGATTGCGAAAAGAAGTGAAAGTAGGATAGCATGATGGAGACTTAGGATCAACAAGTAATCTTTTTGACTTGCAATTGTAGAATTTTTGCCCCCTGTTATTTTGATACTAGGGGAGATCAACTCTTGCTCTTTTTCTTTCATTGGATTTTTATCCTTGACTTTGATTTTTGCAGAGTCCAATAGATTTTGATTTTGATTTGGACTGAAGGAATTTTCTTTAGTTTTGACTTTTAGATTTTTCTTTTCAAAGCTTGATTTTTGATCCCCAATGAGTAAGGGCTTTTGTAATTCTTGTTGATCCAAGTCTGGAAGTGGAGTGGAAATGGAATGAGTGGATGAAATGGTAAAGCTATGTGAGTTCTCAAGAGGGCTGGAGATACACTCAATAGATTCTTTGTTGGAACCACTCTTAGGACTATTGATATCAAGAGATGCTTGCACCACTAGAGGAGATTTGCATTCAGACTCAGTAGCCACAACACTAGGTGGTTCACACCCAATTCCTTGTAAATTGTTTATAGATTGTTCTTGTCGACTGAATGTCTTAGGAGATAGTGGGAGTTGATCAACATGAAAGATATACTCACCACATCCCATGTCTTTAATCTTGAATTTTTCTTTTAGCTCTGTTTGTTTTGACATAGAAGCTTTCAAGGATTCTGGATCCACATATGCTGAAGAAGGAACAACTTGTTGATTG
This sequence comes from Cryptomeria japonica, assembly GCF_030272615.1. Classification (NCBI taxonomy): domain Eukaryota; kingdom Viridiplantae; phylum Streptophyta; class Pinopsida; order Cupressales; family Cupressaceae; genus Cryptomeria; species Cryptomeria japonica. Next base: position 174,217,116 of record NC_081407.1, on the reverse strand, counting down.
ACTGGGATTGTTATTTTCGATCTAGGTCACAGATTGTTGCAATACATGAATGGATTTGGGTCAGCTTTGACAATCACTTCAACTCCATTGTGAGGAAACTTGATACATCGATGATATGTAGATGGGACTGTGCTCATCTCATGAATCCAAGGACGTCCCAAAAGTATGTTGTATGTGAGATCTAAATCAAGGACTTGACAAACCACATCCTTTGTAACTGGCCCAACTCTGAGAGATAAAATGACTGTGCCCTTGGATGAGCGCTCTTCATCATCATATGCTTTGATGGTAATTTTGTTTATAGAATTCACAACTTTATCTGAATATCCCAATTGTTTAATAGTGCTCAATGTACAAATGTTTAGACCCGCTCCTCCATCTATCAGGACTCATTTTATTCGATGTTTGTGTAGGAAGGCTTCAATGTGTAAAGGTGCATTATGTGGTTGACTTACAGAGGTGTCATCAGCTTCTATGAATGTAAGGGAGTGTGGAATGGAAAGGTATCCCACCATGGCTTGAAATTGGTCCACGTTCAGATCAGTAGGAATGACAGTTTCTCTCAAGATTTTGTCAAGAATGGATTTATGTGCGGGGGATATGCGTAGGAGCTCAAGAATGGAGATGAACGTGGGTGTCTTCCCTAATTGTTCTACAAGGTCATATTCAGGTTTGGTTGATGAAGAAGCGGTGTTTTTAGTTGGAGCACCTTGCAAAGTGATTTTACCTTGGCGGGTTGTAACATGACATTCAGAGGTAGGTTCAGAAGAAGATCCAACACCTTTTAGGACAATCCTGGGTCTCCGAGTAGAATTTTTAGATGCTTTGTCCTTGATGATAATGGTAGAGACATAATTGTCCATCGAGATGTGATTGATGGTTGAATCGTAGTTGTAAGATGCTCTAGTATAGTTGGTTTGATCCTCTATGGCTTTAGCTTTTCCCTTGTCATGTTTGGGGAATGGTTCCTTAAACATCTCATGTTCTTGATTGGAGGAATGTCCCTCAATCTCAATGTCACCTCTATCAATGAGATCTTGTATGATGTTCTTCAGTCGATGACAATTTCCTATCTTATGACCCTTTCTCTTATGAAATTCACAATATTCATCATCATTCCACCAATTTGGTTTAACCTTTGGTTCATATGGAGGAAAATCTGGAACTGTGATTACCTTGTTTGCCACTAGCTTCTTGAAAACTGACTCAAGTGGTTCTCCCAATGGGGTGTACTTCCTTCGTGATCTGGAAGTTGTTTGAGTATTCACTTGATTGTTTGTAGAACTTGATCCAGAAAAAATGAATTTGGGTCGCACTGTGTTGGCATCAACAACACCATCATTGACTGTGTTCTTATTTTTATTCCAAAATCTTGGCCTGTCTTTTCCTTTGAAGTCATCTTTGTTTTCCTTGAATATCTTGATGACTCCTTGTTCAATTAGGACCTTTTCTGTCGCTAATCCTTTTTCAATAACGTCCTTGAAGGTGGACAAACAAGCTTTTCTTAGATCATAGCCAATGTCTTTGTTAACATTTTGTGTGAACATCTTTACCATTTGTTTTTGTGGAATTTCACAAGAGCATCTGCTGGCTAGATTCCTCCATCTTTGTAAAAATGATGCAAAAGACTCTCCCTCTTTTTGCTTGGTGTTGCACAAAGTAGTGACTAATATGTCTGTTTCTATGTTGTAGGAGAAATGTTGAATAAATGCCTCTGCTAGATCACCCCATGACTTAATTCCAGGTGGAAGTTGGGAGAACCATTCCATAGCTTGATCACCTAGGCTCTGCAGGAATAATCTCATCAAATATGTCTCTTCTACTGCTACCTCAATGCAAGCTATGAAAAATTGTCTTATGTGTGCCTTAGGATCCCATTTTCCTCTATACTTATCAAATTTAGGCGTCACAAAGTGTGTAGGAAATGGAGACATTGGAATGCTCTTGTCAAATGGATAAGGACATATGTCTCTCATTGTGTATGTTGGCTTTGGTGTATTTATGTCCTCCATTTTCTTTTGTAAGTCCTTGATTTGTTGCTCCAAATTGCTCTTAGGTGGAGATCGACTTCTTGGACCATACCCTATGCTTGAGGCACCAATTGGAGGAGGAGCATGTTGCATATATGGATGATATTGATCATACACATGTTCATATGGAGGAGGTCTATAGTAATGCTGCATATATGGACCACTTGGTATAGATTCATGTTGAGGAACACCATATCTATTTTGTGCATGTATACCATACTCTATAGGCATGTCATGTTCTAATGTGTTGCCCCCAAATTTGACACGGGGTTTCCTTGTGTTCAAATTTTGAGCATGCCTTTGAATATCCAATTGCTTTGGTGGTTGATCCTTAGCATTAGTATGTGATTGAGCATATCTTTCTACATAAGACTTCCATAATGGTCTGCAAAGGTGAGTATCATATGCTTGACCATGTGTATGTGGGACCTCTGGTTTTTGAAACAAAGATGATGGTGATTCAGGTACCATATGTGGTCCTTTATTGCCTCCACTATTAGGCCTTCTTTGATCCATGTTGGAGTGAGTTTGTTGCAAAGGCCGATTTTCCATTATTTGAGACATGTCAAAATCATGAGGTATCTTGGCTCCACTTTACTCCATCATTTGTAAGAAGTATTGTCTATCCCTCCTCATTATTTCCTCAACTAATCGATTGAAATGGGGATTCATAATGGATTCTTCCACATTTGCTGAATGTACAGAAAAGTTGTCCACATTGTCATTGTGTGTAGCATTGTTGTTTGTAGTGTCCATGTTCTCAACATTTGGAATGTTTCTATAGGCATCCATGTCAGGTGATGTAGTATGATCAGAATTGAAAAAGATATCATTGTCATACTCATAAGAACTCAAGTTTGTGGACTCTTGAGCCTCTTTAGTTTCTCTCCTAGATTTTTGAAGACGGGTTTCAACCATGAACTAGGTATTGACCAAGATGTGAGAGACTAGATGAAAAATGGAAAGAGTATGGAAGACTAAGAGTTGGATGAAATGTAAATGAATCTGAAGTGTACTTGCAATGTCCAAAGTGTAAGACCAAGTATGTATGTAGTAGAGTAGGTGTGACTTCCAAAAAGAGGATAGTTTCTCTTGATGAGGTAAGTTGACCTTGACTCTAAGTAAGACCAAATGAGACCCAAAGGTAAGAAACCTTGATGAGGGACCACTTAGCAAAGTGTTGTTGTATGTAGTGTGTTGACAAAGTATGATGAGGACAAGCAAGTGACCTTTTGACTCAAGTTTAGACAATTGTGAATGTAAAGTGAGATGTGAAGCAATGATGGACTTTGTGAGACCCAAAGACAGGTTGAATGCTAGATGAACCCTGGAGAAATGACCTAGGAAGCTCAAGAATTCTGAAACTGACTGTGTTTGTTTGCTGGACTATAACAGTTTTTCAATTCTAAACACAGATGCGCCTGTATACTTCACAGACACAGTTTCCCAACACAGACGCAACTCTGTTTAACATAGAGGCATTTTCGAGATTTTTTTTGCAAAGTGCAATGTTTACTATTGGAACACAGACGCGTTTCTACCCTTCACAGACACGGCTATACAACACAGATGCTATTATGTCCAACACAAACGTGTTTCTGTAAAATTTGTGCAATTTTTTCTAATCTGTGAAGTCATTTTGTTGTGACCAAATCTGACTATTTGACTATTTTTCGTGACAAGAGGACATAGTGTTGATGAAGACCCAATGTTTGCAAGTGTCTAGACTCAAAATGACTCCAAAAAAAAAATAAAAAAAAAAAAATGTTGTGTTGTTTGATGTAAAAATGTTTTGCATACACTTGAAGACACAAAAGACACAATGTTTTGCTGTTTGGTCTTGAATGTTTTGAATGTTTAACATAAGTCAAACAAAATTCTTATGGCTGGCCAAGACAATAGTTGTTGATCCCACATTGGGTTTTACCCCCGAGGCTACGCTATTCAGAGCGGATACTTAGATGCTTGACCTCACTGGCTCCACCCTCGGCACTCACTTCTCGGCTCAGCCAAGCATCAGTCCCCACGAAAACTCCTCGTGGTGAACTTTGTATCTCTACTAAGAACTGTATGTGTGTGGGCCACTACCAGAGGTCCGACCTCCTGCCCCAACAACTAGAAGGATTTGGGCTTCTAAAACAAAAAGGTGCTAGTAAGGGCATCTGCTCGTGTGGCCATACATGCGGCACTTTCAGCTCTGTAAATACAGAAGGCTCTTAGCCGGTAGGGGTTATGCCCTACAACTGATCAAATAAATTTGATCAAACGGGTTTATGGGGAGACATAGTGTTGGTATGAACTAATCAACACACGTTATTCATAGTTTTCACCATGAATACAGTTATTTATAGTGGTTTGGAAGAAGATGGCTTTTCTTTTGCTACCACTTGGGTCGTTCTCTTCTCACTAGTAGTCCTAATGACCACACGGGAAGACAGGCCCTCTAAAGATTAAACAAAAAGAGCCTATTGCTCAAAACAAAAAAGACAATGATTCAATTTTAGTGCACCAATTGAAGTGTTTGCTAGTCTATGAAAACAAGGCACATAACAAAAATCCAAAAACCCTTGCCAAGGTCCTGCAACAAAGATTTATTAGTAGTTTGAATTGTTTCAAATAATCACCCCTTCTTGCAAGCACACAAGCTAGGTAAATTTTAAACCCAAAAGACTTTGTGAAAATAGGGGCCTTCAACCAAACGATTTAGCCTTCAAGACAAGCTGCACCAATTTTATTAGCTAGATCCGAAAATGTTAGCTCAAAATAAACCAGATCTGAAACCCTAAATGCAAAATCTGAAAAGCTAAATCAATAAAAACCCAAAATTTGAAACTGGTGAACACAGACGCGGTTACCCTCAACACAGACGTGACTGGGTGACACAGATGCGGTTCTGTGAAGCATAGATGCGACTATAGAATGCAGATGCGGCTTCTGGACACAGACGTAGCTAAAAACATCGCAGATGCGACTTTATAACACGAATGCGCTTTCCTGGGACCTGCAAAATAAAAAATTACCAATAACACAGATGCGATTCCAGAGGTCGCAGACGCGCCAGAAAATAAAAAACGCGATCCGAAAGTGCGCAGACGCGAAAATATCAAAATGCTGCCGAAAACGTCAGATCTGCAACTTCAACATACAAAATCTGCAACAAAGATGTTAAATGCAAAAGGGACAAGAGTCCCACCGGGCATGCCAAAATGTATATGGTGAAAATGGATAACAATAATAACAATATTGAAAGGCTAAATGAATTCAACCACAAAACCCTAGCCTAACAGCAACAAAGATCTACCATAACATATGAAGATTACCTAAGACAATGCAAATCAAACAAAATCACAAAGATTATACCATCACATGTCCAATAGTGTTTGGATCTCCATTCTTCCTATCTCCATTGATCATACTTGATATATTTGCTCTCAGATTTTATATGCACAAGAGCTCAACAAAGAACGGAATGTGGTTGCAAGTAGGATCGTAGTGTAGTCAAGTGTATAAGATGATTGATTAGAATCAATTATTAGAGTGATTAGGGTTTGATAATGAAGGAAGCATCTCCTTATATAGAAAACACTATATGAAATGGAGGGATAAGATTGAGAGGTGTAAAAGGAGGTCGGCTATGATTAGAGGGAGGTAAAAGAAATAATAAAATAATGAAAGGGGTAGGTAGTGTATGAATTAAGAGATGAATGACATGTGTCATGGGTAGAAAAGGTTAATGAATTAATTAAATAAATAAAGATTTATTTAATTAATAGAAGAAGTGGGATAATTAAATAAATAAAAATATTTATTTAATCTAGGAAAAGGATAATTTAAATAAATAAATGTATTTATTTAAATGAGAAATAAGGCTAGAAGAGGATAAATGAATTAATTAAATAAATAAAGATTTATTTAATTAATAGAAGAATTAGGCTTAGATAATTAAATAAATAAAATATTTATTTAATTAGACTGGACAATTTTGGGTGTCTACAATATATATTTTATAATTGATCATATTTATTATTTTGATTATTTTTTAATATTTTGTTATTATTTTTTATGTATCTATTATTTGTATAATATACAATACATTATTATTGTATAAAAACAAATAGATGCAAATATTTTAAATCTATGTATAATAACTCTAATTAATAGAAACTTTTTACTAATTATTTTTAATTTATTTTAATAATTACTTTTACGTTGAAGATATTTCATATATGGAATCAACAAGCTATTTATTGAAATGCATGGTTGTATGAACAAATTTTGAAAAAAGCTGTTTGCAACTTTGGAGGCAAAACGTGGTAGGGTTTACGTAGTGTAGGGGTATGCATCGTGGGTGTAGAGGAGGCCACATGACCTAGGAAGAGAGAGGTGAGAGATCTAGAGCCTAGGAAGAGAGAGGTGGGAGACCTAGGGTGGAAGGATATAGGGGGAGAGAGAGGTGGGTAATGAGACAAAGAGTTGGAGGTAAATATGGAAGGAAGGATAAACATAGGGATGGAGAGAGAGGTTGGGAGGGAGAGGTAGTGATAAAGAGAACAAAGAGAGAGTGGAGAGAAACAATAGTAGGAGAAGAGAGATGGAGGTAGGGAAGGATATATATGGAGAGAAGGAGGGAAGGTGAGAGAGAGAAAGAGAGAGTACATAGGAGAGACCTAGAGTGGGGAGAGAGAGGAGAAAGAGAGATAAGAGAGTGAGAGAGAGACCTAGAGTGGAGAGAGAGAGGAGAAAGAGAGATAAGAGAGTGAGAGCAATAGGTCTAGATTTTATGGGAGATAAAGAGGTGAGGGGAGAGAGAAGTGAAGGAGAGAGTTCATAAAGGGAGATGGGTAAGGGGTGATGGGAGAGAGAGGTGGAGAGGGAGGGAGAGAACTAGAGAAGGGATAGATAGAGAGGTGAGATACCTAGAGGGCAAGAGAGAGGTTACCTAGATGGGAAAGAGAGGGGAGAGATAGATAGTGGGGAAAAAAGAGGTGCCTAATGAGACATGGATGGAGAGATATAGAGGTGGAAGGAGAAGGACGAGGAAACCTAGAAAGGGGAGAGAGGGAGAGATAGAGGCTAGGAGGAAGAGGTGATGACCTAGAGAGGGGAGATATATATTAGGGTAATATAAGGAAGGGGGAGATGGAGAGGGAGGGAGAGACCTAGGGAGGGGAGAGAGAGGTGAGAGAGAAGAGAGAGAGAGGAAGATGAAGAGATAGAGGGAAGTATCAATATGACCACTACACTCAACCCTATGTACCATCAATCTTGTACCCAATACCCTAAACCTTATACCCTACAAACTATTATCTAAATCTTATACAGAGAGGGAGGGAGAGACCCAGGGAGGGGAGAGAGAGGTGAGAGAGAAGAGAGAGAGGAAGATGAAGAGATAGAGGGAAGTATCAATATGACCACTACACTCAACCCTATGTACCATCAATCTTGTACCCAATACCCTAAACCTTATACCCTACAAACTATTATCTAAATCTTATATAGAGAGGGAGAGGTGATGACCTATAGAGGGGAGGGATAGAGAAAAGGAGAGGGGAGAATAAATAGAAAGCGAGAGATAACAAGAGAGGGAGAGGTGGGAAGGGAGTGAGTGAGAGACCTATAGAGGGAAGAGGTAGATAGGCGACGAAGAGAGAATAAAATAAAATATAAGTTCACAAAGAGAGAAAGAGGGGTAAGGAGGTGGAGAGGAAATAATTAAAGAGGGAAATATAGAGGTGAGAGACCTAGGGTGGAAAGATAGAGATGAGAGAGATAGAGGGGGAGAGAGAGGTGGTTAATAAGACAAAGAGGGAGAGGCAAAGATGGTGGGAAGAAGAAACATAGGTATGGAGAGAGAGGTTGGGAGGGAGAGGTAGTGATCAAGAAAAAAATAGAGAGTGAATAAAAAATATAGGAGGAGAAGATAGATGGAGGGACGTAAGGATAGATATGGAGATAAGGAGGGAAGGTGAGAGATAGAGGGAGAGAGTATAGGAGAGAACTAAAGAGGGGAGATAGAGGATAAAGATAGAGAAGAGGGAGAGTAATAGGTTTAGATCTTATGGGATATAAAGAGTCGAGGGGAGAGAGTTTATAAAGGGAGATGGGTAAGAGGTGGTGGAGAGAGAGAGGTGGAGAGGGAGGGAGAGAACTAGAGAGGGATAGATAGACATGTAAGATATATAGAAGGTGAGAGAGAGGTTAAATATCTAGATGAGAGAGATAGATAGAGGGGCATAGAGATAGGTGCCTAATGAGACATGGATGGAGAGGTATAGAGGTGGAGATGGAATGAGGGAGAAACCTAGAAAGGGGAGAGTTGGAGAGAGGGTAGAAGGGAGAGGTGATGACATAGACAATGGAAAGAAGGAATAGAGAGAGTAGGGGAGGGAGATATATATGAGGGTAGTAAGGAAAGATGAGATAAAGAGGGAGAGAGAGAGAGAGAGAGAGAGAGAGAGAGAGAGAGAGAGAGAGAGAGAGAGAGAGAGAGAGAGAGAGAGAGAGAGAGTGAATATGGACAATACCCTTAACTATAGGTACCTTAAACCTTGTACCATCAATCTTGTACATCAAAATCCATACCAATACCCTCAACCCTAAACTCTATATCCTAAACCCTATACTTTTATCATACTCTCAATTACCTAAACCCTATACAAGGGAGGGAGAGGCGATGATTGAGAGAGGGGAGGGAGAGAGAAAATGACATAGATAATAACATAGAGAAAGTGAGGGATAAGGAGGGAGGGAGGGACAGGTAGATAGAGAGTGATTGGGAGACCTAGATAGGGATAGATATAAATGTGAGGGAGAGGGAGAAGTTTACAAAAAGAGAAAGAGGGGTAAGGAGGCAAGAAGAGAGGTAGCGAGGGAGGTAAAGAACATGAGAGGGAAGAGATATAAGTGCTAGAGCCTAGGGAGAGAGGGAAGTAGACTTAGGGGAGAGATATAGTGAGAGAGATATGGGGGGAGAGAGGTTGATAATTATATATGGAGAGAGAGTTAGAGAGGTAAATATGGATGGAAGGAGAGACCTAGGGATGGGGAGAGAGAGGGTGGGAGGGAGAGAGCGATCGAGAGAATGGAGGGAGGGGAGAGAAACAATAAGAGATGGTGAGAGAATGAGTGAGAGGGAGGGGGGATAGATATGGGGGTAAGGAGGGAAGGTGAGGTAGAGAGAGGTAGAAAGAGGTTATTGAAAGAGTGGTAGAGATATCTATAGGCCTAGAATTTGGGGGAGAAAAGGAGAGTGAGATAGAGAGAGTGAGAAAAAGCTGATAAGAGCATGCTGATCATTGGAGTTTGACCAAGTTTGAAATTTTATATATCTGCTAAAAACTAGAAATCTACATTATAACTCCTATAGAGCCGAAACCACTCTAAAAAATCCTACTAATATATACATGACATATAACTTAAAGTATAATACTTAAATGCTATATTTCATGTATATATTCTTCTTCAGGGGTGGGTATAACTTGTGCCCAAATTAGAAAATTTGCACATTCACAAAACCTTCCATTCACTTATGCAGAACATTTGGCGAGCGACATATTTGGCACTCGCCAAATGCACAAATTTTACTATTCACATTTGGCGAGTGCCAAATTTGGTGCTCGCCAAACGGTTTGCATTGGAGAAGACCAACCCTTTGGGTTGGATTTGCCTTGGGTATCCAACCCAAAGGTTTGGATGATCATTTCATGTCAATGATGCATTTTTATGAAAAGATAAAAAGTGACACCTTTTTGGTACCACAACTTGGTGCACTTACCCCTTAGAGGTTAATTTCAAGAATTTCAACATTTAAAAAAATTGATCTTTATAGTTTGGTCCTTTTGAGAATGATGGTGAGGAACTTGTTTGGGTCAAAATGGATCCAAAAGATCATCTAACTTCTAGAACCACAATTAAACCCTTGTTTTGCAACTAGGTTCCCTAATCTTCAATTTTGGTGAAACAAAATCCAATCTTGACTTTCTCAAGCCTTCCTAGATGCTATGGAAAGGTTGAAAACACTTCCAATATTATTGAAAAGATATAATCACCTAGATATCACAAGGACACAAATATAAAAGCTAGAGTTTATAGATGATTCTTTTTCTTTCAAACTATTATGATTCTTTAGTTAATGTTGCAAGAGAAGAGTATACTGGGTTTTTGAGAAAAATCCTAACACTTGATTAGTTTCAAATGTCACAAAAAATAAAATATATCATAAACTAAGGATTTGATATCATTTTAGATTTTACAAGAAGCAATAATTGGGGTAGGATCTAATTTTGATTGTAGATCAAACAAAATTTAAATCATGAAATGATTGGAGATTGAAATAGTGAAATGGATGGAGAATCTTCAAAGAGAATTTTGAGAATAGTAATTGTACTTTCACTAAAATGGATGAGGTGAGTGTAGAGTGATATTTATGTAACAAAAAGTGGGAAAATACATTCAAGTGGAGTGTTAAATTCAATTATTCGTAATAGGTGAGAGGTTTTATCTACTTGGTAAATGTCAAACATATAGCAACGCTTACATAGATATAGACAAATGAATGCTGATTAGAGGTGACATGTATAACCAAAAGAGGGTGTATGACTCAATTACCCACATGTGGGTGAGAGTGACACATGTATTTAATGGATTATACCACGAGGTATCATATTAAACAAGTGGAAATAATCTAATTAATCTTAATAATATGTTAATAAAAAAAGAAATATCCTCTAACATAAGAAAAATAAAAAACCTACTCTACCAGGAGGGGATAGTAAGAACATTATCTTGATTATAGAGGTAACAAGTATTACCATTATTGGTTGTTTACCTTAGATACCACCTCTCATTCCCTCTACCCAATTGGTTACGTGCTTGAACTCTTTGAGTTGATATGAACTAGGAATTGTGCTTATTGAAGAGGGGATTGCATAGTTCTTTGCATATCTTGGGTTATAGTTGGTATCATACTGTAGCGTCCTAAAATTGTGACACTTGCAATTTCGACTGCATTTGGGTCTTCACGATGGTGACGCAACACTGGACCTAAATGGAGACCCCGAAACTTGTTCATGACATCAAAAACTGCATTTTTCAGCACCTTGGCCTGATCCTCCTTGCACCCTGCTGTCCCTGGAGGTGGGACCATGGCACCCAATGCCCTAGTCCTTCAGGACCATGGCGCCCAGCGCCCTGGTCCCTGGCCCTATTTTGGGCCCGGTCTCTTATGGGGCTTCGAGTCTTTAAGTTTGCAAATTGGAAAATAAGGTTGCTATGTCAGCCCAAGGTCGGAAAAATCAGTCTTTCAACCCTAATTGGCAAGTATATAAACTACATTTCCTCTCCCATTTTGAGGAGGGAGGGACATATGTGTACAAGACGCCGAAGCGATATTCAAACATTCAAGCATTCAAGCATTCAAGCATTCCTTCAAGCAATTGAGCATTCTAAGTCTCCATTCAAGGCTAAGTGTTGCATTCAAGACAAGGATTCAACCATTGAAGAGGAGATCACACACAACATACAACATACAACAACATTTACACCTTCGCATGTAAGAATACAAACATTTTTACAACAAGGTATTAGTACTTGTTTACATTACAATCATTTACATTTACAGCATTCTCATTTCTTGGTTAATTCCAAAACCAGGGTTTGACCTAAGGGCAAACCCCTAATCCCTAACCCCCCAATCGTCCTCTCTTTTTTGTGTGTAGGTTGCAGGTACGCGACTGTAATTGAAGATCTGGAATCCTTGTGCAAAGACGAACAGATCCCCCTTCGTTTCGCGGATTTTTCAGAGGATCGTGTGCACGCCGGGCGCCATCGTCCCATCAACTTTCACTCAAATTTGCAGGACAGCGTCGTCTCGACATTTTACTGCTAATTCCAGGTCCGCAGCTTCATCCTATATTCCTATCTCTGTTTATAAGTGAATCTTTCTCACTTTACATGCATTCTTAGCTCAATCCTTCTATCTACATTCTTTACAAAAGAGGGTAGCCTTGCTGTCTTAACCCTTGAAACTCATTTAGAATCCAATCTTGCATTGTGTGGGATTGGATCTTGTGGGTTTCAACCCCTCTTTTGAATGTAAAGTCTCTCCTAAGTGAAAACCATCAACCCTAGTGACCTCCTTTCTCTCTCCTTGGAGTGGTGGGGGGAACACTTAGGGTTCGATCATGATTTTCCACTTTACACATACATTATGATTGTGTGGCAACAAAAAATGATCCTTTTGGAATTTTTGTAATGGTGACAAATAATTTAGGATGGGCCTCAACAATAATAAGTCCTTCTTCATGCTGAACCACTTGAATTTCTTATTTATATCATCCTCTTCTTAACTAAGAAGTCATCAAAATTATCATCTTCTTTGTCTTTTCTCTTTTTGGTTGAATCTTTGCTATACATCAATGCAAATCCCTTTGATTTTAGGGCCTAGATATGATAATTTAACCAAGTAGAAGAACCATCCAAGATTATCTTTGTAAGATCCCTAATTGAAGATATTTCCTTTTTTTAACAAATTAGGATTTTGTATCAGTTCATTGGAAACTTGATTTATATTGTAGTTGGGATCCAAGATCTGATCATAATATTTCACTTTTAAGGGGCTGCATGTTTCCCAAGAGTCCTCACTTGTGGTCATTTGGACAATTAATCCGTAAACATTTTAAGCTTGACAATTGCTTCATTGAAGAAGAAACATATTTCTCTATTCTCGTATGATTCATAGTTTTCCACAGCTACATCATACAGTTATAAATTATTCTCTTGTAATTCTATTTTAAAGGCCTTTAATAAAATTAATTCTATAAAATTTTTACTAGCCATTAAAATTGGGGATTTTACCCCTACCTTATGCTTAGAATCTAGAAGTCCCTAGGATACTACTATCTTGACATCTCCAATAAGATCAACTTATCAACTGAATACATAGCAATTTTAATTGTTTATCTTAAAATCCTTCCATTCTTATGTAGGTGAACTTTGAAAATTGAATAAGCTAACATCCTCTACTATCAATAACACCTTGTGCCTCTAGGGACAATCTTTTGGTCTTATCTCCTTCCATGGTTTTCACTAACGACATGGACAATGCATCATTCACCCTTCTATAATTCCTTATCGATTCCCGAGGATGATAGTCATAAACTAGTATACATCTAGGTCTAGTTTTAAGCGTAACTACTTAAATGTCCAATACGACAAATGTAGTTCATAGTATTATTTTCATATAATTTTTTTCGTAAACACTATGAACTAAATTTTTCATATAATTTTTTTTCATAAACACTATGAACTACATTTGTCATATAAATTTTTTTGTTTACTTCCAAAATTGTTATTTTCTCAGGAAGGCTATCACTAACGTCTTCAATCGATTGATCATATCTTGCTGAGTCAGGATTGTTTTGATGTGGAATTAAGTTTATAAGGTTCAACTATAAAGTACCGAGAAGTCAAACAACTTTACTCAAAAGTGTCACAATGTCTCCAATTTCACTTTGACATTTGCTCCTATATAAAACTTTGGGTATTTTAGATACATAATTTCTCAGTTTCCATCCACTTTATATTACACATTCTTTTACATTTCTCCATTTCATCATTAGATTATTTATCTAAATCTTTTCTTTTTATAAATCCTACATTGGTGTAGAAGGGGATATTGAATGTGTACTCTTCAGGACATCAATACTTAGGTTTTGAAAAACCCTTCCTCCAACAATAACTTGCCTCTTCTCTATATCATTGTGTCTAATACATTTCAATACTGATCAAGGATATCACATGAACATGAGGAAGGTGAAAACTTTGTCTAATCCATTCAAAACAATTTTTATACCCCAATCGATTGTATTATTGCTATCCATCCTTTGCTGAAAATCCTTCATGCTAACATGTTTGAGGTTGGTATTGGATATAACTCCCCATCTTATGGTGATTTGAGGTGGAAGATACACACCTTTAAACTCAGTTCACGTCATTTATTCTTGTACTTATTTATCTTACATGACAAATGAAAAATCCATTAGACTCAGTTCATGTGATCACTAGTTTGTAGTTAGTGATTCTCTCCCTCTTGTAATTGAGAAATACCAAAGCCTTGGGTGCTCAAAGATATTCCCTAAAATTTACATGTCATTTATATTGTTTAATGATTAGTACTTACTTGTATTATGTACTTGTATAATGAGTTATTGAGCAATGCTTTGTAAGATGTAAATGCTCAACTGATGTAAATGTATTGTGTAATATGTTTGAATTATGCATGCATCTCTTAAGAGCATTTGTGATGCATTTAATTATGTATATTTTATAAAAAAATATATAAAAAATGTTTGTTAAAAACTTTTTGCTATGTTTAGAACAGATGAATTCATGTTCATCACATCAACATTTTTGTCAGAAATTATTTCTAGAGAGATATTAAAATGTAATGTAATGAGATTGGAGGTAATTTTTATATTACCTAACCTTAACAATTCTTTATCCTATTATTTTAATATTTATATTCCTGTTTAAGAAGATGAAAATACATTCTAAACCATGAAACTTTAGAAAATAACACAAATATCATTTTCTTAATTTATTTTAAATTTATATTTCAATTTCTAAGCCGAACAAATAAAAGATTCAAATCCCTCATAATTTTTGAAATTAAATGATACATATTCTTCACAATGATCAAAAATTGGAATTTGAAATGAAACATCAGTACACCAATACTTTGTAAAAGAATTTAAGTGAAGCAAAATAAAAAGATAAATCAACCAATATTAAAGCAAGCAGATAGATATTATATTTAAAGATCTAACATCTACTTAGTGAAAGTACTTAAAAGAATTACATAGATGGATTATGAAAATTAAAAAGCCACTCTCATCCTTAGTGAAGAGTACTTAAACACTTATATAGATTGATGGTGGAGATTAAAAACCACCCTTACTCTTAGTGAAGAGTACTTTAGCTTGATGGAGGAAATTAGAAGCCGCTCTCACTCTTAGTGAAGAGTATTTGAAGATTAAAAGCCACCCTCACTCTCAGTAAAGAGCATTTATAGATCAATGGTGGAGATTAAAAGCCGCCCCACCCTTAATAAAGAGTACTTGAAGAATTATATAGATCGATGGTGGAGATTAAAAGTCGCTCTCGCCGGATCCCTCCCCCTCGTTCTCTCCCTTGCCCCCGCCTTCTTCCTCCTCCATTCTCAAAAATATTTCTATTAGCATGAGATTTATCCTCTTCTCTCAACAAGTGAATATCAAGTGGTCTTCCATCAAGTTTTTTCCCATCGTACTTATTCATAGCAGCAACAGCATCTTCTTCCCTTGCAAAAACGACTTCCCCCGTACCCTACAAAACCAACCAAAAAAACACTAACCATTTAGAGAAAAACTTAAAAAGTTGTTGCATTACCCAATTTAATCCACAATATACACTTGCCAGAGAGCGGCCTTTTTCATCAAAGTGAATTGTTGCATTCTTCAATCCCACTTTCCCATCTTCCGAGAATAAAATCTCAATATCTTTATTACTAACATTGTGATCCAGATTGGAGACGTATAATTTTTTCCCTCTCAATGTGCCCGAAGATGATTGCTGAGATTTATTGGTTACTAAGCTTGGCTTGAACCTCTTCCTAGGGCGCTCTTGTTCAGGCTGACCATTTCTTGATCTCTTTTTAACACTACTTTCAGGCCACCTATGGATGAATGGATTAAAAGATCTCACTCTGTGGCGCCATTGCTGAGAGTGAGGAATGGATTGAGCAGATGAACGAGAAGTAATATTGGTGTGCTCATCATTTCTTGCTCCTCCTCTTCTCCTTCTCATCGAGTGGGTGGAGCCTCTATTGTTTTTGTTTGCAGCGATCAATTCGTCCAAACTCATGTCCAATTTTTTATTGAGTACTTCGATTGTGTGGGGATCCATTCCATCACTGTGATGACTCTCCTCATTCTTGTTAGACACCATTTTCTATAAATATGGCCGAATGTATGTGGTATTCTGTAGTAAATTGTTTGTCTGGTGTGCTCTGAGACTTGGTTTTGCTTCGATTTTTTATGCTCACCGTGACGCTCACCTTGTATTTAACCTCACTTTCTCCCCCACCTGAACAAATGGATGTGATGTTTCCCTTCCTAAACTAAAACGGTATCAACCTCCTGTAATGAGATGTTAATATTAAGCATTTTCTTTGCAAACTAAAATAGTAATGGATTGTTAGCATTATTAAAAGTTTGTCTTCCATAACCTTTGGAGATAAGGTTATACATGTTTATAAGAATGTCAAACTTAGATTTCTAGGTTAAAATGTGTTGATTATAAAGCTGTTTAATTATATTATTAATTCACTTTGAATGTGTGTGATGGTTAAGTTTAAAGCTTTTTTGAATATTTCATAAGTATTTTTTTATGTATCTTTAAGTGAAGTCTCATAATATAATTGAAAGATGTATTGATATAAGTATATGCTTATTTAATATATTATAAAAATGTTTAAAGCTTTAAGAGTTTTGAATATTTCATAAGTATTTTTTTTATGCATCTTTAAGTGAAGTCTCATAATATAATTGAAAGATGTCTTTTTTTTTAGTGAAATCTGGAGGTGTCCTTGCCGAAGCAAGACTAATCCCCCAGTGTGTACAACCCACTCACAAGGTAGCAACACACACAGAGTTAACACAGCCGGGGACTCGAACTCAAGACCATGGGGAGCATACCCACGCCTTAAGTTGCGATCCACGACCGGGTGAGCTAGGGCCGAAGCCCTGAAAGATGTCTTGATATAAGTATATGTTTATTTAATATATTATAAAAATGTTAGTATATAAGTATATCTTTAATCACTATATTGTAACAAATTATTCAAAGATAAAGATGCCAATTTTATACAAATCTGATGTATTAATAAATTACTAATACAATTCATTATTTTCTTGTATTATAATTATATTAAATATTATTTATGTTTATGAGTCACTGATCTATGTTTATGAAAATGCCAAAACCTTGGTTACTAGGAGATATTACCTAAATTTCACATGAAATTTATATTATATTATGTGATTTGTAAATTAAAATGTATTACTTATAAATCCGTTTAAAATAGTAACAAATATATATATATATATATATATATATATATATATATATATATATATATATATATATATATATATATATATATATATATATATATATCTCTGTGTGTGTGTGTGCATACATACATACATATATATGTATATGTATGTATATATACACACACACATATATCTATATATGTATATGTACATATATACATATATACATACATACACATACACATACACATACACATACACATACACATACACATACACATACACATACTTTACACACACACACACACACATATATTTGTTACAATTCTTCAAGATCTAAGCTTAACCATTACACACATTCAAAGTGAATTATTTTCAATATCTTTAAAATATTTCATAAGTAATTTTATGTATCTTTTAAGTGAAGCCTCATAACTTAATTGAAAGAGGGTTTTATATAGGTATATGTTTACTTGACATATTATAAATAAAATTATTTAAAAGTATGGGGACTTTTCTTTTGATGTATAGGCGTATTTTTATTCAACATATTGTAACGAATTATTTAAAGATAAAGATGTCAATTTTGTGTAAATATGATGTATTAATAAATTAATAATACAATATATGTTTTCTTATATTATAATGATCTTAATTATTGTTTATGTTTGTTGTAAAGGAAACTTGTTTTCCATACTAGTTAAGTTTCCCATACTAGTTATGAAGAATTATCTAACCATCATAATTAAGGGTTTCATAATTGATTTTCTTTTGACATTTATAATGAAATTCACTTTATTGTTATTGATTGTGGTTTTAGTCTAAATACAATGCTAGATCGTTTATTAGTTCAAAAAATTACTTATCATTAAATTTTTATATAATATATAAAAAACTATTTTAATAATATAATCTTTTGATATCTACTAAAAAGATTATTAACTCAACAATATTATTTAGAATTTTTTTTTATATTATATTTTCTATTGTTTATATCTTTTAATTCTTCATACATTATCTCTATCTTTCTTTTTTATCATATGTTTATATTGATAGAGATTTTTATCAACACAATCTTATTTATGCTTTTTTTGTCTATACACAATTGTTGATTTTCTAATACATTCTTATTCATAATTTTTTGGTCTATATAATCTTTTTAACTCTACATTAATAGAATCCTTTTTACAATCATGTCATTTCTAACAAGATATAAACTTAAACAAAGAAAAAAATATTAGCTAAATATGATACAAAATAAAGTTAATAAGAAATACCTACTCTGTAATGTCCCTCCTTGACCCAGTTGATGCGATACTCGTGATAGGTTCGCCGAGGCTATTAAAGGATATTCAAGATTACGATTAGGATGCTAGGTATTTTAGTTGCTTAGCGCGACGCTAGGCATTATGCAGATTCAAACAATGTTTCTGCGAACTGCAAGTTTTGCAATACGAATCTATGTAAGACAGATGAACATTTTAAAATTTTTTTTTGGCTATAAGTTGAATACAATTTTAAAATGCATGTAGCTTTGAGTATTAGCACTATTGTAAATATTAAGTTTCAGATAGTATATCTAAATTTCTACCTCTTTCTCTTTTAGTTAGATAAAGCATTTGACTTTAATATAAAACTCGATAAAAGTAGTGTACTGTATGACAATTATTTCATTCTAATCTAGCATCTTGCCATGAACCTGACAAAAGAACAATACAAAATTTGATTTCTTTCTTTCTGTAATTAATTATTCTACGAAGCACGGAAGTGCAAAGAGGATTTAAACAAAGTTGCAAAAAGGTAATATAATTTTTTTGTTCAAATCCCCATAATACAACACATCTACTCAAATTACATGTATATTTAAGTAAGTCACCACTTCATATATGTATTTTTTTTTTCCAGAGTACAAGATCGGTCTAATACGTTTTTCTAGATATACAACTATGAGATATATAAATATACTAACTTTTATTTACATTAACAGAACAACTCTAAAACTTTATTGAAAAATACCAATCCTAGGCCATGTCACAGGGACAAAAAAAAACAAGATTACAGTACAGGTTTAAAAACTCATCCAGAATTGAAGGCCAAACCGTGAATTCCACATACCCATATACATGTTTTCTGAAAGCTTAACTCTCATTTTCAGTATGATAAGGGAAATTACTTTTTAGATTTTTCTGAAGACAAAGGAGTTCATGTAATACACAGACATCTCCATTATCCTTGCAACTTTCTCGTAGGCTTAAGGTGTAGTGAACAACTCCTTTTTTTTTACACAACTGGGAAGTCATTTCTCCTTCTTCCAACAATATCTACTGATAGACATAGGAGGATAATTCCTGCAACCTGCATGGACTACAAACTACACAGAACAAAATACCCTTCCCTAGCTTATGTATGCTCATCTCCCAACCTAGGCTGGAGGACTAGTCACTCCCGAGCTAGAAGGTAACCGTAATGACCCGGGTGACAATCATGCAGTTCAACAGGCCAGGAAAAAATAGTGACAGATTGCGTAGAACAATAACACATTCATCCATAACAAGGATTTACATCACTTGAACCAATTTATGGTTCATTTGAGGGAGAGGTGAGGGGATCTCAACATGGGTAGACTATTATAGGAGTATTTTCTCAACAGTAATGGAGCAATGAGATTTTCACTTCTTTATTTTCAAATCCACCCAAAAACCAGTAAAGGGGTACTCATACTCATAACCATTTTTTTCACAAATAAATGAAATTTATCCCATGGAATCTCCCTCCCTCAATCCCACACAAGGGTTGCTCTCAGCCATGAGGGGAGCCAACCTAAAACACATACATACACAAAATAAAAACCTCACATCATGTACATGAGAAAAAACAACA
This sequence comes from Cryptomeria japonica, assembly GCF_030272615.1. Classification (NCBI taxonomy): domain Eukaryota; kingdom Viridiplantae; phylum Streptophyta; class Pinopsida; order Cupressales; family Cupressaceae; genus Cryptomeria; species Cryptomeria japonica. The sequence goes on along the minus strand of NC_081407.1, from coordinate 174,197,114 downwards.
TTTGCATACATATTTTAGGATAGCAAGGTAAAACACTAACCTGAAATAACAATCCTAAGGCAATGCAATATGGAAGAGGATGATGTGAACTCCTTCCTCCTCCCAATATTCTTTTTTACCTTCTACCCCTTCACCAAAATCAGAATTGTCTTCCTCCCCCTTTTATTTTTTACAACTTTTTTCTAATTATCTGAAAAATAAAAACTTCCATTTTCTTCTTCCACCCCTCATTAAGAGGATTGGTGCTAAAAAAAATATACCCTCCTCCTTTCTTTTCCCCTCTCATAAATGGGGTTTTTGACTAAAGAGGGAATAGGGATGGTTTAGTCTTCCATCCATCTCCATTTTCGTCACTTCTAGAAAATGGTATTTATAAGGGGCCTTTAATGAGGTATGGGCAATAATTTGATCAAAAATCAACCCCTCAACCCTACTTAACTTAACTAGGGCCTAAAAAATGCATAAAAAAACATAAATTATGACCTTTTGACCCTTCTAAATAACCCTTTTGAGTTGTATCCGAAAATTACTTATTTGCAATTACACTCATTTAGATTAGTAACTTAAGAGCACAAAAAATTACATGTGACACATTCATACAATTCTACATTACATAAATAACATCACAAACACAAGACTATAGTCCCTCCAAATGGATTGAATCTAGCTATACGTGGCTTGTACACATGGGATCATTCGGTTACCTCCAATAAAATAGCCATGGAAGGTTACCCTGTAAATTCTCAAGCAAACATTAGTCTGGGTTAAGAGAAAATAGTTTGAAACAACTAATCAATTCATATGCGACATGTACATCAATTTATACACCACATATCCCACACTACCTCAAATAAAATCACAACTCATCCATAATTTTTTAAATACATTTAGCCATTACATAGCATAATTACAATTTAGTTCCAATCCATTTAATCAAATGCGTAAAATTGCTAGCATACGAAAACATGTTTCAAGTAACACAATTCACATGACTAAGAGGAAAAACTTAACTAATCTAATAACCATGATGTGAAATTGCATAATTTTCAAACAACTTCTCTAATTAGTGATAACAATAAAACTCAAGATTTATATGTAATTTAACTAATCTAATAATAATAGTAAAGTCTATACTAAAAGTTTCCATAATCATAATGTAGGTCCACGTATAGTCCAAAATATAGGTCTAGGTAAAAATATCATAGAGTTTCATCGAGTATCCAAAATAAGGCAAGGCATGTCCATGTCCATCTAATGGTGACATCACAATATGCTTTGATAGATTTTATTGATCTTTCTTTATTATGAAATGGACATACTAACCCTAGTTCGATTTACTCATAATGCGATGTTGCATGTGTTATGTGATACTATTTGGATACTGTTTGACTCTCTTCATGGGGGATCAATGCCACACCACTCATTGCGAGTGGGATGTGTCGTTACGATATCCTTCCACTTGCCTGTCTTGCCTATATATATATATATATATATATATATGCACATGTATCTTCATTGTGGTTGTAGGGTTGCAGGTACCTAGATATTCATTCCTCCCAGGAAACCGGGTGTGTGCTCTCCTGGCTTTATAGGTGTGAGAATGTCTTTTCTCGATGGCAAATATGTGGTTTGAAGATGTCATTGGTTCCCTACCCACACTCTAGGTCCAGGTTCTCATTGAGTCCTTGTCGTTAGTCCTGGCGAATTTCGCCATGTTGAGTTGGTTGTCGTGATTTGTGAGTATGTGGCATGGTCAGTTTGATGATTTAGTTAATTTAATTTATTTAAATTATGATTTATTGACTATAGTAATAGATTAATTATTCAATCTATTTAATCGCGATTTTCATTTAGTGATGGATTGATTATTTAATTTACTAAAATATCAGTGATAAATGATTTATCGTAATTCAATGATTATTTAATAATAAATTATGACTTTTACTAGTGGCAGTGTTATTTTAATTTATTACGATTTAGCGATTTTTGTTTATTTAATTATTTTGATTTAATTACTTTATTTATTTAATGTTGATTTTAATTTTAATTTATCTATTATGGGTTGATTATTTTAATGTTTAAATAATATTTTGATTTGTATGAGGATGAGAGCAATATATTTCTATTTTTAATTGGATTTTTGAAATCCCATAAAAGAAATGAGAAGAATAAGTTATTATATTATATAGTTGTAGAGGGAGAAATATTTCATTTTCTATGGCTGATTATAAGGCTAGAGTTTTTCAATTTCTCTTTTTTGTTTTTATATATGTTGTCGTAAATTTCATTTGTTGTTGTTCTTCTTATGCAACTATTTTTCTATGAACATTTTTGGAGAATTTGTGTATTGGATTCTTTGTGCTGGAAGGGTTTTGTATTGTAGCTGGAAGTGCAATGGGCATGATTATTCACCAGAGGTCCTCTTCCATAACTCAAGAAAGAGGTTGGGCTCTTGTTATTCCTCTTTTTTTACTGCTATAAGATTTTATTGTTGCGTGTATTCATTGTGTTTGAAATTGCTAGTGAATCCAGGGTAGAATTAGTAGTTTACTTCCTAAATGAGTTTTGCATATGAATAAGGGAATGGAAACTATATTGTTATGAAATATGGATGTAATTAGTGAGAATTCTTGTTGTTTAAAATCCATGTTTGAAATTACTAGACTTTCTCTGTCAAACCCTTCTTTAGGATTTATGGAATGGTGAATTTGGGTGTGTTGCCTACTGTTATCATTGTGTTTCTTTTGTATTTTAGGGGCAATTATTTATAACACCCTTATTTTGGATGGGTTGTTGGCTGTGTGCCACCCCATACCTTATTTATTCTTTTTAGTAGCTTACACTTACCCTGTTGCCCCTTTTTCTATTTTTTTATTGCTGTTGTATTTGTTTGACCCACATCGTGGGTTTGGTGCATAGCACCACCCACGACATGGTGGTGTGCTGTTGCACCACCATCATGTCATGGTGGGTGATTTGTACTCCCCCATGACATGGTGGGTGTTGTGGCACCTCCCATGTCGTGGAGGGTGCAAGCACCACCCCACGACGTGATGAGTGCAGCAACACCACCCCATGACATGGTGAGTGCAGCTGCCCCACCATGTAGTGGTGGGTGCAACAACACCACCACAATGTGGTGGGTGCTCTACACCATGAATCATGTCGTGATCTGCAGTTTGAAAATCCCTGTTGTTGGGTGATATACTTGCCCAGTCAACAATATGCAATATTATTTTTTATTGGTATTTGTCAGTCGATGGGTAACCATGAAAAATAGGTTTCCCATTCGATGGATATGTTATTAAACTGTTGTTCATCATATCCCAACTTGATAATTAAATTGGTGTACCAAAACACCGAATTTGATGGGTCTGAAAATGAGTTTGCATATTTTAGTTTATGCTGTCAGTATAGTGTTTTATCTGGTTCAGCATGTTTTCATATTTGTCTTGGTGTGAATCCCTATCGTCGAGCGATAGAAGGTGTTGTGTATGTAGTGTTGTAGCTAATTTGTAGTTATATTTTGCTGTACGAATTTACACATTGTGTTGTCCATGAGTCTTTGATGTTATATGTTAAGTCCAGTTGTGGTTGTTTATGATGCCTGCGAGTTATAGCGCAGGCCAAATGTATTGCAAGCACTGTCCCATTTCATTTATTGTTTTCTTTGTGAATGTCATGTTACATAATGAGTTATGTTGTGTCTTAGTACTAGAGGCCATCTTGTTGCTGTTACAGTTTTAATTGGCTTTAATTTTTAGTTTGATACTTTTATTAATGCAAGATTTATGGTTTTTAGTACCCTCATGATGATTCATGCCATGAGGATGAAATTGTGCATATTTCTGATTTTGGGATAGCAAGTGTGGAGACCTTCTTGGGTTATGTTGTTATCTACAAATATTTTATGATAATTTGGTGTATTCTTTTTCTTGGTCAAGAGGCTCACTCTTATGTTATGTTGGCGTTTAATTTCTTATGATCATATGTCTATGTGTGGGATGCTATGGCATGATGATTTATTTCAAATTTAGATTTTGATTAGAGCCTCTTGTGTTGGTTTATGGGTCCATGTAGAGGGAGTGGGATCCTCTACAATGACCAGGGGTCACGAGAGATGGGCTATCATGAGGTTCCTTGTAAGGATGCATGAAGTCCAGTCCCCTTGGGCACACAGGAGTTTACCTACCATTGTAATTAAGTGATAATTAAATAAATGTATTGAGTTGGGTAGTTAGATAATTAATCAAAGATAATAAATTGATGGTGCCTCATGAATCAATCCTAGATAGGATGTTTTAAGATGAGCATGAGAGGGTTGTGGAGATGACAAGCCAATCTACCTTGGTCTCTTAAAGGTTGAGATGGCTCCGCATGCCCTTAGGCTAGTGCCTTGTGTTTTCTTGGTTTGGCATATGATGAAACTCCCTTGTGTGATCCCCTTGTGTTTTACATTTGCATTTATACCTTGATGTTATGTCAGCCTCTGGGAGTTATCTTGATTGTCATGTGCATTGGTGTTTGGTCCATGTGTATGAAGTCTTTCTTGGTGTTAGTCCCTTTGGTAGAAGCATCAACCTAAGCTTAGAGTGTGAGTTGGGACCTAGCGACATCTCCTAGCTTGGGGGGTGGTTCCTTGTAGGTTCCACATTGGTCGAGTGGTTGGAGCTTTTTGCCATTGGGGTTTTTCCCTCTTTTTGATGCATCTCCTCTTGTGTGGACTTGGATCTTTCTTCATGCTAGTTATGGATTTGTGGAGCACATTTATGCATTGGATACTTTATGTTTATGAGAAGTTCTTATTATGTAATATAATAGGGATATTGGAAAAGAAGTAAGTTGAACTCATGATTATACTCATTATGTAAAGATAGCCATTATTGTATCCATGATTACTCATTAGATAAAGATTTTCTACAAAAAATTTGTAAGCCAATATTGTTATAGAATGAAGATGTAAGCATTTCTTCTTGTATATTTTACTTCATTGTAACCTTGATTAGAACGCAAGCCTTGTAATTGAATTGCAACACTTATGTTATGATGTACACCGTGAGTTGTAATGTAAGGAATTCATGGTTAAGATTCGTTAGATCAGAAAAGTAGACCTTTACATGACATGGATATGTTAAATAGTAAATGTATAGATGCTTGTGGATAAATGACATTGCAATAAAACAAAAAAATGCCTTAATTAATTTCCTTATGTTATTACTTAGACATTGGAAAAAAACTAGATCATGACCATGATGCATTATCATGCCCGCCAAAATACCCTAGAGAAATAAACCAAAATCTACTAAAAAAAAGAAATATTTTTTTTCTTTCAAGATAACCATTACAACTACACTATTACTAGTATTTATTAATGCAACACTACTACCATTATTCATTAATGCATCGTTAGCTATATACATCAATCCATAAATCAACAAGAACACAACCATAGATTCATATTAAGCAAGCAAAATAATCATTTAACCATTAACATAACTCTATATAAACTCATATAATGCAAATCCATTCCCTAGGGTATCTCAATAACACTACTTGACAAAATCTTGACACATAATATAATCCTCTTAGAACATCATATTCTATTATCCATCCATTCATTTACTTTTCATACAACTATGATAAATCCTTAACACACATGCACAACTTAGTCACATAACATACTCTTTAGATTCTTTTAGAAACTACCAAATCAAATATTCCTAATATCCATTCTTTCATTCATTATAAAAGCAACATAGATAATATAACCATTCTCTTTTAAAAGACTAGAATATGCTTTAAGTTTTTACTACACATCTCCAAGACAAGAAGCTCAATCTCCTAAGCAACATAATCCATCACACCTAAATGATTTCCATTACTTAAACAAAGTCTATAACAGAAACTACTAATCTTTCATCTTAAATTTTCCTTAAGGTCATACATACAATTCCATCTTACAATTTCACACAATACAAACATACAAATGCCATCTCTTTCTTTCACATAAAACTATACTCTACATTACATAAATGAGTATCCAATACATCAATAAATATACAACGAGAACTCATCCTAAACTACTACATCATATTCCCTTTCAATTACATCAACAAATACATGAAGATACATAACTTAGGGGCACATAATTTCATCTACAAATACAAATTATCATGATAAAATGTTTTTCTATTCCAAGTACATAGAAATCAGCTCAAAAGAATATCCACAAAATGAAGAATCCAAGAATCCAATCCACACACGCTAACATCCAAGAAGAAGAATATCCCAATGGAAGAAGACACACCCAACCACGTGGAACAAAATAAAAACCACCCCCTGTGCTAGGAGATGACATGGGGTTCCAATACTCACTCAAGACCTAGGTTGACATCAAACAACCATGGGACTCAACATAGCGCATAATGAACTCAACACAACAATAATCACATGACAACACGGGGTTGAAATCAACAATAAAATCTTCCGGAGGCGTACACTAAATCATGGCATATGGACATGGTCACATGTAGGAAAGGAGCATCATGACATGTTGTCCTCATATAGAAGAAAATATGGCCATCCTTACTAGTCATGCTCCTAAATGCTAGCCTCACAAAAAAGGTAGATGCACCCATTGTAGACATGTATGCTATCCTCACAAAGAAGAGCAATCCATACTCCTAATAAACATACAAGATACCCTCACAAAATAAGGGTGAAAATAATCCCTTAACAGACATGTGGAGCCATCTCAACCTATTTGAGTACAAGGGAAATCAGCTTGCCATCTCATATGACCCAAAAAAAATAGAATTATCTTATTAGGTGAAACTCAAACCCAATCAATTATTAAATGTTATCATTGAATTACAAAAAGGAAAAGTCCCAATGTGCCCTAGCAGTCTAGGTGCCAAGCAACCTAACTCACATGACCCCAGTCATCACAAGGAAGCCCACTCTCCCTAATCATATGCCAAGCCATAGGGTAACACATAACAAATATCAACACAATAATAACATGAGTCTCAATATGAAAAGCATCCAAAAGACATTACAAAATTGATACAATCGAATCACAAAGATAGTCATCATCATACATCTAAGAGACACTTAGCAACGATCAAGCCATAAGCTCATAATGCCAAAATGAAACAATAAATAGAGTCTCAATAATGCCAAATACACATAAATAGGGGCAATACATGAATCCAATAACATAGAATGATCCTCCACAACGAGACACAACATAAACTCTCGTTGGAGCTACAATTAACCATCCTCAACAACAAGGAATCACTCCACTTCTTGTAGAAACATATTAAAACCTCAATGGGCAAGCACAAAACCACTTGATGGAGCCCAAATGAATTCACACACATCATAAATGAATCACACAGTACGCAAAAACCATCAAACATAATAAAATAAGCCTTTAAAATGAAGACCCAATAGAGAAATCAACTAAGGGAGTCAAAAACCAAACCAAAAATCTGCTGACACTACTTTGACATTATTGAAGCCTAGAGTAGCACTATTGCAACAAGGGACCAACTCACAAAAAATGGGATACAAAGATACTCAAATTCCCATATTCGTGCATGGGCCTTACAATGGCATAAATATGACCTAGAAGTCATTAAAAGTCAATAAGAAACCAAAACAAAGTCTTGTTGAGGCTAACAATACAAGGCATCCAAAAATTCCAACTTATACCGACAATAACTTGCACATAAAAGATTACAGACATAGCCACTCCAGATCTAATCAAACCAAATGGACACAAGACATGGTATGCAACAACAAATAAATCTCACAAAACCAACTGTTACCACAATACATTCACATCCAACTTATAATCAACATATCAACATACACAAATACCCCTTTTTCAGCAATACAACACATCGATTCATAAAATCATATATAAATATTTTTCCCAAAATATTACTCCCAATTGGTGATAATAGAATAATCATTCATTCCCAAATCTCCCCAAACAATCTTTTAATAGTCACGAAGAAAACAACTCTTTTCAAAAATTCAAAATGCAAAAATGGTAAAAGATCTCCAACTTGAAAGTAGAGTGATCGTAATGCAATCGTAGAAGAGCAAAATCCAAACCAACAAGCTTTCCATAATTCAATCCAACCAAGCAATTCTAAAATCCAAAAGTTGTATAAAGATATCCAGAAGCACACCCGCAAAAATGCTCACAAAGCCAATAAATAGAATCTTATTCAAAACTATAGAAAAATATTCGCCAATCAAAATATTCTAATAAAATATATTCTATACCAACCCCCTTCCAAAATCAAGGTAAGGATATAAAATAACATTATTTACTTACCCTCAAATCTCAACCAATAAAATAATAGGGTAGGTATAAACATAATATTTAATTAATCAATTAGTAACAAGAGAATGTAATAATATAATAAACAATAAATTAAATCCCAGTAAAATAAATCAAAGGCAATATAAATAAATGCTCCAATTAAATATAAAACCAAAAATAATATAAAAAAATAAACAAATAATTAAATAGTATTATCCTCGCAATCACAACTCTTTAGAGGGCGAATCATAACAAGGGGTAGGTACATAAATAATAACAAATAAATAAAACAACAATGCAAATAAATAAATAATCAAAACAATAAATGAATAGATAAACAATAAATAATCCAACAATAAATAAATAATCAATAAAGAAGATAAATAAATAAATGTACATACAAACATAAATACCCATCTAGTAATGAAACAATAAATAAATGAATAAATAAATAAATAATAATCCAATAAATCAAAAGCTCAAATACTAAATCAAAACCAATATAAATAAATAATAAATAACCAATAAATAGACGAGACAAAAAAAAAAAAATAGATAAACAAATAATTAAATGTCCAGATACATATAAAATAAATAAATAGATGGATGTACTGATAAGCATAAATACTCAATTAATATAATTCCACCAATTTAATTATTAATTAATTATAAACTTCCAGTAAATAAATATGTATAAATATATTATATTCGTACTAGCCATTATTTAATAGTTTACATCAATGGCTATATGTAGTAATTTGATTAATTAATTTCCACAATTCTAAATAGTCAATAAAATATAAATCCATAAAATAAACATTAATGAGTAATAATTCTCTAGTAATAATAATAATCGCACATTAATATTAAATATTAATGTAATCTATTTATTTAATTTAATATTGATAAATTATATAAACTGATTAATTATTAATTAGTAAATAATTGCAAACTCATAAGGCAACTTGACATAAGGTTGAACAACATACCACATGATGCAAACCAATGACTCAAGCCAAGACACTAATTGACAAGGGTATCAACTTAAGCCTAGAGTATGAGAGGGAAACACATGTCATCTCCAAAAACTTGCCATTGGGATAAAGACACGCTCAGACCTGTGAGACCGGGTGGAGTCGATGTCTGATACCTGCAATCTTGCATCCACCACTAAACACAATACAATATATATACAACACATATACATCATAAATGATCAGGCAAGTGATAGAGAATCACAACGTCATATTGTGCTTGCAATGAGTGGTATGTCGTCGTCTCTAATCACGAAGACACTAGAAGATAATCACAAACATCGTAGCATCGACTGAGTCATCATAATCATAGAGTAGGGTTAGCATAAACATAATGTCAAAATCCCATAAGCAATATGATCCATCATGAATAATGATCAAATATAGATCCATCACCATATCCAATAAAATCATGAAATAGGGTTAGTACATAACATGATACCATAAAATCATCATAAAGTAGACTAAGCTATATCAATATATTCCTTTGATGTACACAAAGACAAGATGAATCAGGGAGGGGCACTACATGCATTCACATGTGATTGATTATGCAAACTGATAGATGATAGTATCTTGTTCTGAGATACCTTGACTTGAGTAGTGGCGTTTGAATAATAGACCTTAAACAATACCATAACAAGCTATCAATAATAGAACAAGAAAACACAAGACACAATGATGACAAAAATAGCCACATGGGACCTAAATCAGCCATAAGGCTGAAAGTTATAATGAAACCAAGGGGAATAATATCTTTAAGAACATATATAGTCATGCACACATTCATTGAGACGACCGTAATTAAACATATAATAAGTGAACAAGGCCTATATGCGTATAGGAACATGAGTAAGATAGTGCGTATGTATTTTTTGTTAGAACTAGCTAGCTAGTAACATGGACACCAATCAACTGCAAAGCTGAAAACTATAATAAAACTGGAGATTGATAGCCTTAAGAACTTAAATGGGATGTTTATAATTATGTGAATGCTGCAATAAAACTAATAACACATGAAAAATGTCATGGTGGTATATAGCTGCATTAGTAAGCTAGTGTGCATGCATTGGTGATGGGATTAGTCATTATAATGGTAGTAGTTCATACTTGTCATGTTGACACATAAGCATGAAGGTTATAGGTTATGCATTGAGTTGGATGCATTATTCTCATAGGCATTATGCATATAATGGTAGCTCCTTATTTCATGTCATGCACTAGGAGGAGTATAGTGTATCAATGCATTAGTAAAGTCATGGTATGCAGATCGTGATATGCATATGAGATTGTAGGCTTGTAGGAACGTACGGTTTTAGTTCCTAGATGAGCTAGTGATTAAACATGTGCATAATATACTTAGTATGCAGTTGTTAAGCATTGTTGCTGGTAGGATGCATTAAGAGAATAGAGGGCAACATATGTAGCATAACCTCATGTGTAGATAATATGTTAGATTGTCTACTTAAGTGTACATGTAGTGGTGCTATTTGAGAAGTTAGATCCTTAGGTGCACAATTGTGCAGCGTATGACGAAGGTAAATGCAAAGAAATAGTTATGATTCGTAAGTAATAGCAAACTAAGTAGTGACGTTGATGCCTTAGGGAAGTTATGAGACCTTGTAAACATGGCTTCGCTTGAGTTAGAAACATAGTGTAACAATCAATGACTAAGCATTTAACTTTAAGATGAAACAAATAAACCAACTCTTAAACACATTGCCTATTGTAAGTAGATGAAACCTAGTTAGTAAAAAAAAATAAAAATTATTCCCCTCTTTTAAGCTAGTTGATATAACCTTCCCTAGGGTTTATTGGTGGGCTCTACATACTCTATTAACCAACAAATGCAAATAATATTGTACCTCAGGTCCTTTGTAACTCCTAATAGAAATATTTTTATAGATTTGATTATTTTCAGGCCTTACCCTCATTAATTTTACATGATTTTCATGCCTTACCCTCATTAAGTTTAGTTGAGAAAATGCATAATAATTTTATGTTGGATTGTCCACGAGGATTGTGTTATTGATAGCGATGTAGGAGCATTTGGGTGGATTGGTTATCCATATCGACCAAAAATATATATGACGGTTTTGATTTTCTATCTTGTTTTTTGTTGATATTTTCATTGCTTGCTATTATGATATTTTGTCTACTTTATTTCCAAAATCAAAGATTTATTATTGCTTGTGATGTTAGTGACATTCAAAGGTTTATGCCTTTAAAAAAAAAAAAGCCTCATAAGGAAGAAGGTGCACAAGTAGTAAGTCAATTTGGAACAAGGCAAATAATGGCAAAGTCTAGGTTACATAGAGTGGAAAGGGCATAGGAAATGAGGTGCATAAAATGGAAACTTTTCCATGCTCCAATGAAGAGGAGAGATACATGCTAAGAAGGGAATATGAATCAATTTGCAGAAGTCAATAGACAGAAGAAATTTTTATCGTTGTAGTATGAAAAGAATGTCAGTTAATTCTTTTAAGTTTAGAAATCAAAGCGTAATATACGATTTAAGCCCTGAACTACTGCGTTGGAGGTAGACAACTAGATGTTGTCATGGAAAATAACACAGAGCCATTTAGCATATGCAAGTTGCGATGAATAAGAAGATAGGTAGTTTTTGGCATAGTAAATGGAATGTAGGAAGAGAGGACAGGAGCATAAGTGGTGAAAAAAAGAAAATCAAGTTTTAGTTGCTATTGTTGCATGGGGAAGGAAGCTAGTCAAAGTGTGGGGAGTAAGATGCCACAAATAGTTATGGACCACATTAAACATTTAAGGAATTAAAAGCTCATTGAAAGAGAACTAGAAAGTGTAAGAGCTGCGCAGAAATCAGTAAGGCATGAAGCAAAATAAAACATATTTGTTTCCCCTTCAACTGTTCTATCATTGTGCATGCACTTTCTAACCTCGCCTCAGTTTTTGGTCTTGCACAAACATGTAAGTACATCTATATCAAAGCATATACGTGCATCTTTATTGTTAGTTTCTACCTTCCTCTAGGTCTACCTCATAGTTTTTGCCATTGTTCATTTTCTTGCACTTCACACACAGTTGTTGCTTCCAATCTATTCATTTTATTAGCTCCAGGTAAAGATTTACGTTGACAAAACATTTGCAACTCACTTGCTACTCTCATTAAACTGCCATTGTCCTTTAGTTCTTATTTCCTTGAAGTCTTCCTCTTGTTTGTTGGAGATAAATTAATTATCCTCTAGACATTTCTAGGAACTTCTGTGTTCCAGAAAATTCCTGCACTTCAGTCATTGTTTCAACTGCCCATTATTAAGTTTGCATCTAACTCTTCTCTAGAGTCTTCCACACATTAAATATTTATTTGACTATTTATAGAATAGACTGGGCCTGTGTTCATTAGAGCCCATTTTTGGGTTTCTCCTCTATCTCCTGCGTATTTCTGTGTTTGTTTCTCCTTTGTATTTCTGTTGTTTTTTATCATGGTATCAGAGCCCATGCAAATCTTGGGCTATGGATTGTGTCTTTATGAGAGCCCAGTTATGGGTTTCTCTCCTGTCTCTTCTACTCTGTATTTATGTGTTTATGTTGTTATTATCATGTGAAACCCTCGTTTTCCAACACTTCGTGGGCACCTGCTCAAAGAAGAGCAAGAGAGAGCATTTACAGAATGACAGAGGTGAAGAGCATGCTGAAAAACGACGCAGAGGAGAAGAGCATAGTGGAAAATGAAGTAGAGTCCAAGAAGCCGAATCGGAAAGCAATTGTGAAGAGTGCTGATGAATGTAGAGAGTTGGTTCTGTTCACAATGTGCACAAGAGATTTATGTTGGGTGTTTTCCCTATGTCTATGGATCTATTAGATGACAATTTGGGTGAATTAAATGGGAGGTGTCATTAATTTGACTTGTGAGATTATGTGAAATCCATGTGTCCCAATTTGGAGCGTTCTCTATGTTTTATCCCGGCATCTGTGTTTTGTAGCGTGTTCTCTGTGAAATCAAAATCCAGAGGGCTTACTTCCCTAGGCACCCTGCAATACTTTTGTAATAAGTGACCAGTCTCTTGCCTCATATTTCTGAAAGAGTAGTGTGTTCCAGTTTGCAGAGTTTTGTTGTGTTTGTTTTTCTTGAAGTCAGATTGTTCTTGTTTTTTGGTGCCATAGAAGATGAAGGTGTTTCAGATATTTGCCAAGTCAAAGGGAGATGAAAACGGAAGCGTGGGCAGACCTATGGGATTCAAAGCTTCAAGCGCGCTACAATGGAATCAAGTACTAGAGGAAGTTGGGCTACTGGCCATAGTACACCAACCAATAGCTTTAGAGTGTTTTGGTTGGAGGTGAGAAAAATGATGTTTTGATCAAAAGTTTAAAGTGTTTTGATCAAAGGTGGAAAGTGTTTGGGTCAAAAATGAGAAAATTGGTGTGTCTAAATGTGAAGGCAATGTTACAATCAAAAGTGGTCATGTCAAATAAGATTGTTGAATTTCAAAGATATTCCCCAAGTGTTGTAAGCTGTGAAGATTGTGAGAATTGGCATAGTTCAATGTTGTTTGTGAAGTGTGTTGATGTAAAGGGGTGCATGATCAGTGGTACCTGACACCCCAGAGTTTGTGGTACAAATTATTGATAAACCATGTATCTGAAAAGGATTCCTATAGAACTAGCGAGCACAGCGGTTGGTTACCCATGTGTCTTGGTAGATGGTTTTCTTTTTATATGGACTCAATAATTTTAGGAAAAAACTCCGCAGTGATGAAAGTTTCCCCATTGTGATGGTCATTGGAACCATGTTAGAGCTAATTCTCTTGTGATGGTTTGTGGTAAGCCAAAACCACTTGTTAGGGTTAAAAAACCAAAGTAATATGAAAATCAAATTGATTGTATCAATTGGGGAAAACCCAAATGGTTATGGGTAAACCGGTCAAAAACCCAAAAGTTATTGTAAAAGAGCAGTTTGTAGTGAATCAGTTAAGGGTAAACTGTGAAAACCCAAGTGATTAGGGGAAACAAAATTTGTTGTAAATGGGTACCTAAAAAGGCTTGAGACGAGGACCCATCCTAATTCGATTATGGGGGGATATCAAAACCAATTCGATAATTAATTTATGGGGGGATATTGGAGATAAATTAATTATCCTCCAGAGATTTCTAGGAACTTCTGTGTTCCAAAAAATTCCTACACTTCAGTCACTGTTTCAACTGCCCATTATTAAGTTTGCATCTAACTCTTCTCTAGGGTCTTCCACACATTAAATATATATTTGACTATTTATAGAATAGACTGGGCCTGTGTTCATTAGAGCCCATTTTTGGGTTTCTCCTCTGTCTCCTGCGTATTTCTGTGTTTGTTTCTCCTCTGTATTTCTGCTATTTTTTATCATTGCTGTTTGCGATTTATGCACTTACACGTTTGTTCTTCTCATATAATCCAGGTTTGTATTTACATAGTACAACTTTTTGAAAAGTATTAAATTTCTAGCATCTGTGAAATGTTGTCATTTGTTACTGTAAATTGCTTTGCACCCATTTGTATAGTGTTAACTATCTATCTGTTTGTGGCCTCCTTGCTATCGCATTTCGACTTAATACTTTCATATCCTAGGTATATCATTTTCATTTCATATATTGGCACTTCTTTGTTTTCCCTCACTTAAAATGCAGATATAAGGCGCCTCTCTGCAAAGTGACAACTTCACCAAACGCACAACCTATGTAATAAAAACATAACACCACACATGCACTACATGTTGCAAGTAATTGTCAATTTCACTAACTACAAAATAATTACATCTGAGCATCAATTCCAACATTGCACAAACTTTGCTGCATCTCATTGTTGTTGCTGTTGGAAGTGGATTGACTCTGAGAGGGGGGGGTGAATCAGAGTCAATAATCAATTTAACTCTCTTTAATTTTTTCTTACTTTGGAAAACTCTTTTAACACACATATGACACCCTAACTTGTATCGAAGCATGCATTTCTGATTAAACAATATATATAATTGAGTAATCTTGATATGCTTCTTATTGAACTTGTCAAAGCATCAAATTATGACTGGTAGAATTAATTAAAAAACAAAGTGACCAGCATAAAGAATTAAAATTTTGTAGAACAACAATGAAGCATAAATAAATGTATCAGAGCATTCATCTAATGGAACACATAAAGTGGATTAGCACACAACACAGATTTTCATGAGTGGAAAACCCTCTTGGGGTAGAAAAACCACTCGATAAAAGAATATTTTATTATCTCAAGAAGCACCCACTCCTTACACTGTATTTAGAAGTCTCAAACTTCAAGGAGCACCGACCCCTATGTCACAAATGATATCAAGAAAATATCTCCAATTACGAGCACTGATAAATTCAGAAGTGCATCATATTATGCAACTCTCAACTTGTCAATCATTGAACAAGATTAATACAAAAGATAGTCTATCACCGCCATCTCTATTTTTTTTTTTGTTACACCCTGTTATATTCAAGAGATCTATCCTTCATCAAGCAAAACCAACTAACAAAACTTCTTCCTTGACCACGCTCCAAAATCAGGTTCCCAAACTGTAATACAGGTTTTATAGAACTGAATCACAACCGGAATAAAACTGTTTTGTGTGTTCATCCTTGAGTAGGGTTACCAAACCCTAACTTAGGTTGGAGTTAATAAAAATTTATCACCAAAATAAATGTACTGCATAGGATCTCTTTAGAAATACTTCTTTCCTTTTCCCAATTTTTGTTTCAAAAAAAATTACTTGTGATTATTTCTTTGGAAGAATATAGTAGCAAGAAAGATATTTTTAATCTTTGCATTTTTGATAACTGGAAAAATACTCGGGACCATCTTTTTCATTTTTTTTAAAAATAGAAGAGTAAACACTTTTATCTTTCTATTTTTTTTCTTCTTTCACTTCCATTTTACTTTTTACCCTTCATGGTTTGACAAGAGAAAACATTTTTATCTTTCTTTCTTTTTTTCTTTCACTTCCTTTTTTACTTTTTACCCCTCACGGTTTCACAAAACATACTGCAAAAATAACAATTTGACAATTTGATGCTAAAACAATTGCGAGAAATCCCCACAAAATTAGCCATAAAATATTACCATCTGAAGCATTCATACCTGTAGATTATTAAATCAAAAAATACCACAATGCGAATTTGAAGAACCACTGGTCACTGAACCTACCTTCTTCTCTTCCACAAAAAGTTTCACTATCAATGAATACCAAAAATTAATCTGCTTACACCTGTCCACTATTCATAGAGATAAAGCTATATAGTCACCAAAACCTTTTTGTCATCAAGGACAATGCAGCATAACAAAGGTAACAAACTCCCCCTTTGTCCTTGATGGCAAAAACTGAACCATCATAAAACTGAACCATCATTAACTGCTAGAAACAACATCATGATACCATAAATACCACCTGAGTAAACTGCCAATTAATTTGTGAAACCTTAGAACAACCTGTAATTCCAACTATCTGTGAAACTCAGAATAACCTGTAATTCCAACTGTGAAACTTTAGAATAACCTGTAAGAACAACTGTCTTCTCCCCCTTTTTGTCTCAACGACAAAGGGAAAAACTTGGGGAGAGTGATGCTCCCCCTCATAGAATGCAAGATATTAAGCAAGAATAGATTGAGAGATAACTCCCAACCTGTCTCTGAAATGTTCAAATACTTCTTTAGATAGAGCCTTTGTGAAAATGTCAGCCACTTGTGCCTAGGAAGGCACATATAAAAGTTGAAATTCATTAGCTAACACCTGTTCACGTAGAAAATGTAACTTTATTGCAACATGTTTAGTGCGTGAGTGCATAATAGGATTTTTAGAAAGATTTATGGCACTAGTGTTATCACAAAAAATAGAGATTGGCTTGTTTACTGTAATACCCATATCAGCAAGTTGATAAGACATCCAGATTAATTGGGTACAACAAGCTGTTGCGGCAATATACTTAGATTCTGCAGTTGATAAAGTGACACATTCTTGCTTTTTGCTATGCCAGGCAACAAGACGATCTCCTAGGAAGAAAGCTGCACCACTGGTGCTTTTTCTATCATCTACATAGCCAGCCCAGTCAGCATCCGTAAAACCAACAAGAGTAAAATCATTATTTCGTGGATACCATAAACCATAGTCTAAATTACCTTGAATGTACTTTAAAATTCTTTTCACAGCTATCAAATGAGATTGTTTAGGGGCAGATTGAAATCGTGAAACCAAACAGACTGCATGCATTAAATCAGGCCTAGATGCAGTTAAATAAAGTAAGCTGCCTATCATTGATCTGTACTCAGATTGATTGACTTCAGGTGAGTCATCTGCCTTGGTTAATTTACAACTAGTCTCCATTGGAGTACTAACAGGTTTGCAATCTATCATATTAAACTTCTTTAGCATTTCTTTTGCATATTTGGTTTGTGATAAAAAAATGCCTTGTTCAAGCTGCATTACTTGAAGACCAAGAAAGAAGGTTAATTCACCCAACATGGACATTTCAAATTCAGATTCCATGAGTTTTGAAATTTTTTTGGATAAAGAATCATTATTGCAGCAAAAAATGATATCATCCACATAGACCTCAACAAGTAAAATATCATTACCTTCAACTTTGACATATAAGTTACTCTCAACTCCACCTCTAGTAAATCCATTTGCTGTAAGGTGAGCATCTAACCTGGAGTACCAAGCTCTTGGAGCTTGTTTAAGACCATATAGAGCCTTTTTCAACCTGTATACATAATCAGGTTTATCTGCAGAGACAAACCCTTCTGGCTGTTCCATATATACCTCTTCATCAAGATAACCATTTAGGAATGCTGTTTTAACATCCATTTGATAAATTTTAAAAAATTTATAATAGGAGTATGCTAGAAATATTCGTATTGACTCTAGCCTAGCAATAGGTGCAAATGTTTCACCAAAATCTACACCTTCTTGTTGTGCATAGCCTTTACACACAAAGCGTGCTTTATTCCTAACAACTTTACTAGATTCATCAAGTTTATTTCTGAAAATCCATTTACCCCCTATAACATTTTTATCATCTGGTCTAGGCACTAGTTCCCAGGTTTTATTCTTTTCTATTTGATTGATTTCATCTTGCATTGCATTCAGCCAACAATCATTAATAAGAGCTTCAGAAACAGACTTAGGTTCAAAATCAGTTACCAGACAGTAATGCTCAGCCATTTGAGCTTGTTCACCAATTCTTGCTCTTCTCCTAGTCAAGATTCTTGCATCTATTTCACCAATAATTTGACTTTGAGGATGTCTTTTAGTAATGATTCTAGAGGGTGTATGTAAAAGATTTTCTGCTTTAGGACTTGATGGAGGACTCTTCTCATTTGTAATTTCTGCTTCAGCAGATTTAGAAACTTGTTCCAGTCTTATTGGTATATCCTCTTCAACATCCTGCATACCATCACTTAGAAAGAATTGCTCATCAAATCTTACATTAACAGTTTCAACAATTTTGTTCAATCTATTGTTGAAACACCTATAAGCTTTGCTATGAGTAGAATATCCAAGAAATATACCCTCATCAGTCTTAGCATCAAAGCTTCCTAGATTCTCTTCATCTCTTTTTATATAACACTTGCACCCAAAAATCTTGAAATACTTAATTGAAGCAGCTTTACCATACCAGAGTTCATAAGGAGTAAAAGTAGATTTTACCCTAATTTGCACACGATTCAGAATATAAACAGCTGTGTGAACAGCTTCTTTCCAATATCTGTCTGGCAGATTTGCCTCATTAAGCATTGTGCGAGCCATCTCTTTGACTGTTCTATTTTTCCTCTCAACCACCCCATTTTGTTGAGGTGTTCGAGCAGCAGCATACTATCTTTTAATGCTATGTTTTTCACAATAATCAACAAATTCCTGTGATGTAAATTCACCACCCTTGTCTGATCTTAAACATTTAAGTTTTAAATCAGTTTCACTTTCAACCATTTTCCTAAAAATTTTAAATCTGTCAAATGCTTCAGATTTATGTTTGAGAAAAGTGACCCATACCATTCTTGTATAATCATCCACAAAGAGCATGAAGTATTTTTCACCATTGATGGATTGTGTCCTTGTTGGACCACATAAATCTGTATGAAGAAGTTGTAAAGGACTAGTAGAAGAGTGTTCTTTAGATTTAAAAGATACTTTTGTCTGTTTACCTTTCAAACACTCTTTGCACACAATATTTAATGGTTTGCTCAAGATGGGTAAACCTCTGACATTCTGGTTCTTGCTGATTCGAACTAGATTATCAAAGTTTACATGTCCCAAGCGCTTGTGCCATAACCAGTTTTCTTCTACTTGACCCATAAGACACATACCTACATTATTTTCATAATCTGTGGAGTCAAGTAAATTGTAAACATTCCCAATAGTCCTCAAACCAGTAGCAACAATTTTACCAGATTTATTTTTGATAGCACAACCTTGAGAACTAAAAGATACATTATTCCCAATGACACTCAACAAATTGTGTTTTAATCCTTCAACAAAATAAACATCATGAATAGGAGTGTCATCATTTAGCAGTAATGTGCCTTTACCTCTGACAAAGGCTCCTGAATTATCACCAAATCTTACAAAACCTCCATCAAAGTTTTCTAAATGAAGGAATTTATTTCTATCTCCTGTCATATGGTGTGAACAGCCACTATCCAACACCCACAATGACTTTTTACTTGAAAGAAATGCAGTTTGCACTATCATAAACTGTTTAGAACTAGGGACAAACTTTGGTTTCCACACCTTATGAATTTTTTCCTTTGACTTGCATTGAGAAGAAGTATGTCCAAAGAAGTTACACTTAATGCACTTCACAGTATTTGGAAAACCAGAGGCTTGATTATGTCCAAACATAGAAGTTCTATGTTGCAAAAATCTGCAAGTGTTAACCTTATGGCCAAACTTGTTGCAGTAAAAACAGTAACCATGAAAGAACCCAAACCTAAAAGGAGTCATTCTATTGTAGCCCTGAAATTGTTTTTTGTTTGCAAGTTTAGTAATTTGTTTTGATGATTCAGCACTATCAAAACCTATACCTGTCAAATTCTTGCATTGTTTTTGTTTGCTTAAGATTTCATTCAAATGCAAGGTACTTTCATACTGCTCAATCTGCTTATGTAAAGAACTACTTTGCTGTTCCAAAATGTTAACTTTCAATTCACTATCAGCAAGTAAGACTTTCAGATCCTCAACTGTTTGCTTTGAATCTTTTAATTCAATTTGTAAAATCTGTTTTTCACTTTCATGAGAAGCTACAAGTTTCTTAAACCTTTTGATTTCTTTGAGAGCACATAGTAACTCTCCTTCAAGATCAATTTCACCTTGATCTAAATCATCAGATTGATCTACTGATATGTTATTTAAATCTTTCTTTGAGGAAGTTTCTATTGCAGCCATAAACAAGGTTTCATCACCTTCACAAGGTGAGTCATCTGAATCATTTTCAAAATCTTCTTTAATAAAAAGACTCTTCTTTTTCTGAAAAGGATTGAATTTCTTTTTAGAGTTCCATTTTTTCATTTTGAATACTTTTTCTGGTTTTTCTTCTTCATTATTTTGATCACTCAGGGGACATTGAGCAGCAAAGTGCCCAGCTTTGCTGCAATTAAAACATTTGAAGGGTAATTTTCCCTCATACTTCTTTTTTAACTTTCTAACTAGCAAAGCTTCTATAGCATCTGAAAGTTCAGACTCACTATCTAGTTCCTCCTTCTTTTCTACTTTAAATGCAGTTTCTTTAGAACTAGAAGGATTACTACCTATCCTCATTTCATAGGCTGTGAGTATGCTTTGTAGGCTGTCAAGAGACATAGTTGAAAAGCTTTTCTTTTCTTCTAAAGTTGACACCTTAGTTTCAAATTTAGGAAGTAAAGTTCTAATAACCTTTCTGACAACATCTTTTTCATCAACATTTTCACCAAGACCCCTTCTTGAATTCACAACTTCATCAATTCTAAGAAAATAATTTGCAATAGTCTCATCTTCTTTCATTCTCAATGACTCAAACTGATTCTTGAGTGTGAGAATTTTAGATTCTTTGACCTTTGCATCACCTTGATAAATAGTTTCAAGCTTGCTCCATATTTCATGAGCAGATGCACAATGCATAACTTTAACAAACACATCCTTGGTAAGACCACACAAGAGAGCATGTTTTGCTCTAGCATTTAACTCATACTGAGATTTAGCATCAGGATCTGAAGGAATAGCATTAGGAACAACATATTTTGTGATAACAATGTTCCACACATTTACATCAACAGAGATCAAGTACGTTTCTATCTGGATCTTCCAAAACACATAATCTGTGCCATCAAAGAGGGGAGCTCTTGAAAGAGAGGCACCTTCTTGTGAATAAGCCATGACAAGACTTCCAAAAGACCAGGAACAATCCCTAGTATAGACCTAAATGATGGGACCCTACGCTCTGATACCACTTGTTGGAAGTGGATTGACTCTGAGAGGGGGGGGTGAATCAGAGTCAATAATCAATTTAACTCTCTTTAATTTTTTCTTACTTTGGAAAACTCTTTTAACACACATATGACACCCTAACTTGTATCGAAGCATGCATTTCTGATTAAACAATATATATATAATTGAGTAATCTTGATATGCTTCTTATTGAACTTGTCAAAGCATCAAATTATGACTGGTAGAATTAATTAAAAAACAAAGTGACCAGCATAAAGAATTAAAATTTTGTAGAACAACAATGAAGCATAAATAAATGTATCAGAGCATTCATCTAATGGAACACATAAAGTGGATTAGCACACAACACAGATTTTCATGAGTGGAAAACCCTCTTGGGGTAGAAAAACCACTCGATAAAAGAATATTTTATTATCTCAAGAAGCACCCACTCCTTACACTGTATTTAGAAGTCTCAAACTTCAAGGAGCACCGACCCCTATGTCACAAATGATATCAAGAAAATATCTCCAATTACGAGCACTGATAAATTCAGAAGTGCATCATATTATGCAACTCTCAACTTGTCAATCACTGAACAAGATTAATACAAAAGATGGTCTATCACCGCCATCTCTATTTTTTTTTTTGTTACACCCTGTTATATTCAAGAGATCTATCCTTCATCAAGCAAAACCAACTAACAAAACTTCTTCCTTGACCACGCTCCAAAATCAGGTTCCCAAACTGTAATATAAGTTTTATAGAACTGAATCACAACCGGAATAAAACTGTTTTGTGTGTTCATCCTTGAGTAGGGTTACCAAACCCTAACTTAGGTTGGAGTTAATAAAAATTTATCACCAAAATAAATGTACTGCATAGGATCTCTTTAGAAATACTTCTTTCCTTTTCCCAATTTTTGTTTCAAAAAAAATTACTTGTGATTATTTCTTTGGAAGAATATAGTAGCAAGAAAGATATTTTTAATCTTAGCATTTTTGATAACTGGAAAAATACTCGGGACCATCTTTTTCATTTTTTTAAAAAATAGAAGAGTAAACACTTTTATCTTTCTATTTTTTTTTCTTCTTTCACTTCCATTTTACTTTTTACCCTTCATGGTTTGACAAGAGAAAACACTTTTATCTTTCTTTCTTTTTTTCTTTCACTTCCTTTTTTACTTTTTACCCCTCACGGTTTCACAAAACATACTGCAAAAATAACAATTTGACAATTTGATGCTAAAACAATTGCGAGAAATCCCCACAAAATTAGCCATAAAATATTACCATCTGAAGCATTCATACCTGTAGATTATTAAATCAAAAAATACCACAATGCGAATTTGAAGAACCACTGGTCATTGAACCTACCTTCTTCTCTTCCACAAAAAGTTTCACTATCAATGAATACCAAAAATTAATCTGCTTACACCTGTCCACTATTCATAGAGATAAAGCTATATAGTCACCAAAACCTTTTTGTCATCAAGGACAATGCAGCATAACAAAGGTAACAGTTGCTTTGCTCAATCTCAATGAAATCTCAGTTTATAAGTTGCACCATCCAACAATTAAAGGTATTACTTTCAATTAAACATTGCTTTACTTAATTGTTCTCAAATCATTAACATGCACAAGTCATTTCCAGTCCTCTTAGATTGTGCCATACTAAAAATCAGCAGCGCTGTACATCTTCGTCTATGTACAGTTCGCCCTTTAAGTATCTTCGTTACCATCTTTTACCTTCTCTTTTTTATTGCTTGTTCTCCACTAAAAACATTAACATTATCTTTTCCAAACATGAACTCCAACAACACACAAACTTTGTTGTGTTGCTCATGCACATTTCCCCGCTCGATGTCACCTGCATCTCTATTCCTCAAACACTCCATACATCCATTAAAGCTAAAAGTTTTATATTGACATTGCAATGGTTTTCTTACTGTCATATTTTCAGATTCTATTGAAGTAAACTTAGATTTGATTTTTATTCATTTACTTTGTCATTTCTAGGTTCTACAATGAACAAATTAAGTGTCTGTTTTCCCTCCAATTGATCCATCAATCCGTATGCATCTTCTACCATCTACTCAATTTTAGACTAATGTTTATTTCAATTGAGTTTCGAACTTATTTAAAAATTGAATGTCAATTATTTATGTTTGTTTCAATTGAATTCATAACATCTTTATTGTTAGTTTCTAACTTTTTGTGCGTTTGCTCCACATTTTCTCTCATTCTTCAATTTCGTGAATTAACACACACTTCTTACTTCCACTTTGTTCGTTTTGTTTATCCCTCTTCCGTCAACCATTGCTCCAAAGCTCCACTGCAAGTAAACATTTACATTACAAAAATAATTCACATTTTTGTTTTAACTATCTTCTTCAATTTACTATTTCTCACTAAATTTTACGTAGCTTGCAGTGCACATTACTTGCAGACTGCAGAGTCCAAATTTAAATTCTGCAACTTACACTCGCCCACACTTTCAATTCACATTTTTTAGCCACAACACTGCATTCCTCTTCAGCTTCGATAAACTACATTTCGCTTGCACATGTTGTTCGATGTTCACTGATTTGATTCTACATTTGAAAACACAACTCTAACTTAATGTGGCTTGGGTTTCATAGCCAATACTCTCAAGCCATTGGGTGTCCAACACTTCCAATATCCATATTGTTTGTGTGATTCATTTTTATGGTTAGTTTCAAGCTTCAAAGAAACGTCAAATACCCATCTGGTAAATGACTGCCTGGTTATCAATCAGTTTAATCATTATCGTTTCTTTCACGTACTGTTAAGCTCTTTCTCTGCTCCAAAGTAAACATAGATACTAACATCTAGACTCTTCGTTTTGGATTGCCCATATGCAGGGTACAAAATGACAAAATCCTGCCACCCTCGAGTTGACCTTGTCTAAGTTTCTTTAAGGTAATTTGATACTCTTTCTTTCTTTTCCCATCTTCCATTTCAATATCGCAGAATTTACACTCACTCTTCTATGTGACTCTTTAGCCAACATACAGCCTCCAACTTATAATTGCCCCTGTCTTCATATCTGTTAACAGGTAATTCGAACTTGCCTTTTACATTATTTCTACTGTCATTATATTCTTCCTCTTGCTTGCAGCTTATGTTTTCGTTTCCCTCTTTGCAGGTCACATAAATTGTTGGTCATAACAGTCTCCAAGTTACCTCCTGCTTCTTTCACAAACAAATTGTAATTCTAAGGTCACA
The DNA here is from genome assembly GCF_030272615.1 of Cryptomeria japonica. Taxonomy (NCBI): domain Eukaryota; kingdom Viridiplantae; phylum Streptophyta; class Pinopsida; order Cupressales; family Cupressaceae; genus Cryptomeria; species Cryptomeria japonica. The sequence continues at coordinate 174,172,075 of NC_081407.1, read as the reverse complement.
CTTTGTGGCATGCATATAAAGAATTTTGCTGGAGAAACATTCACAAATAAAATATCAATATTTCATTCAATGCTTCAGATTTCTTGAACTTACCTTTTTTGAGTTTTCATTTACTCTTCTGTCAGCTCATTGTTGCATGCATACCATATGACTGCAAGTAATAATTTAATATTAAATACAATATAATATTATATAATATAATAAATAAATATGATATCTTTCACACTTCACTTATGTCCTTTTAAAAATATATATACCAATTGTTGATGAATGAAGAACGATGGATATATTCTATAAAATTGTATTCATATGCAAATGTAGCAAAATATCGCAATAGAGGGACTTGATTGAGATTAAAGAAAAATAGAGGAGCAAGACAATTTCTATCGTCTTGCATGTTTAAGGAGTATTCTAAGCTGTTAGATCGAAAAAATTGATAGAAATGAAACAGACCAAAACAAAACACAAAAACAAAGCATGGAGAAAAACAGAGCAGCACACAAGGAAGACAAATTTTTAATTATCAGACCATATTTTCATTCTTCCTTTCATATCCAAAATGATTATAAAATGCCTCTTTTAATGGAGGTCTTAGATGTTTCTAGAATGGTTAGGAGGTAGCTGGAAACTTCTAGAATTTTGCATATAAAATAATGTTTTAACACTAGAGAAGGTACGGTGGACAGGTTGGAGTAGATGTTGAAAACAAATCTAAATCTGCTAATTCTGTAAACACCTGTGCATACGGAGCATGTGGATGGGCTAGGTGAGATTAGACTCCAACACTCCCCCTTAATCTCAACTACCAATATTCTATCCATTCTTTTGTTCTTTCCAACTTTCTTCAACTACCTTCCCTTTTTGTCTGTGATCTCTGCCTTGGTTTTCTTGCTAACTTGTTGTTGCTACAGCTGCTGCAATTTTCAGCATTCACAATGTCTTCTCTGATATCCTCCTCTGATTTTTTGATTTCTTTCATCAACTCCTCTTTCTTTCTTGTGCTCCATTTTTCTTCAACTGCTGCTGTAGTCTCTCAGTCTCTTTGGTTTGAAGTCTTCAAAACATCATACAATCAGTAGTTGCCTTGCTAGACAATGGTTTCTTTTGGCTGAAAACATTTTTAATTCCTTTTGGACATTCAAAGCTTTCATTACTTCTATTGTTCTTCACATATGAACATTTGTACAATCTTTTGAACATACTTGTGAGCTTTTGCCAACTAGGTCCATAGGTCCATCCACAATCCATTTTTATACAACCTGGTATTGATTCTTTCTTCCAACACATTTTTTTAGAATGATTTCTTAAACCACAAATTTTACATGGATGTAAGTCCCAACACATTTCTTTTCTGTGCCCTTCTCTATTGCAATGAGAACACCTAATACAATGCCTTTTATGGGCTGTTTTGTTTGAACTAGTAGCATCATTTTCTTTTCCTGTGACATATCCAAGACCTTCATACTTTGGCCTCATTATAGGCTCAATAGGCTCTCTAATTCCTTGTTCTTGTTTTTCCAATCCTTGACCTTTATAACCCATTTTCTTCATGATTTTTAAACCGATATTCTTATCATCACAACTAACATAATTTGCAAACACATTCTCATTTTCTTTCTTACATTCTTTATCACAAATAGTTTCAACTAAATCACTTTCACCAAATGATGAACACAAATCTTCTGTGTCACATGAAGTATCACTAACTAGTGGTTTTAACTTCAAACATTCATTCTCTTGTTTCAGATTTAAAGTTTCCCTTTTTTGTAAACTGTTTTCTTCTTCTAACCTTTTTGACATTTCTTCCAAATTATCAAACTTCCTTTTGACATCATCAAATAACTGTAATTTCTCTTCTAATTCCTTATGTTTATCTTTAACTTCATTCAATTCTTTTTCAAGATTATAATTTTCATCTAATAGTTCACATTTTTCCATTTGCTTCTCTTTTAAAAGAAATATCATTTCTGAAATTTTCTTTTTACATTCCTTCAATTCTTCTTTTAAATCATTTGTTTTCTCTTTCTTTACTTTGTCCACTTTACCCATTGAAACAAAAAAAAAAAAGAATAAACTTACCTTACCCTGACACTTGACTGTGTTTCTGCTGCTGCAAATTTCTTCCTTTAAAACAACTCTGTATACCTTCACAATCTTTACCCAACAACTTACACTTCCAGTCTGCTAGAGTCTTCTCCTTTTGACAACCTTTTTAACTGCTATGGCCTCCTTTTTAACTGCTAGTATTTCTTTTGTTCTCCTTCACAGATCTCTTCTGTTGCATTCTTCTGCAGCTACTTTCCCAGTAATTTTAAAATTTCGTACCATTGGCTCTGATACCACTAATAGAAATGAAACAGACCAAAACAAAACACAAAAACAGAGCATGGAGAAAAACAGAGCAGCACACAAAGAAGACAAATTTTTAATTATCAGACCATATTTTCATTCTTCCTTTCATATCCAAAATGATTACAAAATGCCTCTTTTAATGGAGGTCTTAGATGTTTCTAGAATGGTCAGGAGGTAGCTGGAAACTTCTGGAATTTTGCATATAAAATAATGTTTTAACACTAGAGAAGGTATGGTGGACAGGTTGGAGTAGATGTTGAAAACAAATCTAAATCTACTAATTCTGTAAACACTTGTACATACGGAGCATGTGGATGGGGTAGTTGAGATTAGACTCCAACAAAAATCAGGTAACGCGTTCGACTTAATCATAAAGTCTTTCCCTTTGTAAAATAGAAAACTAGAATACTGACTTTGGTGTTAATTTAAGCTCTCTAAAAAATGTTGAGTGGAACATAACGCGGCGAAACCAAAACCACCACATCCAGTCAAACACGCGCACACAAATCGTATTAAAAATGTGAAAGAAAAAAGAGTGCGCTTAAGTGCTCTCCGTGATGTACACGACAGAAGACCATCTAGATCGATTTTCCTCCTTCAATCAAGTCTTCACGCTGTAATCAGCTCTAACATTTCTTCTCCTTAAACACGCCGACTAATGAACTCTCCTTAGTCGCATCGACTGGAAGAATATGGGAAGGGAAAAGAATGCTCTAACAGCGTATATGCTCGTAGCTCTTCTTATGGTTTTTCTAAATGGTGTTGAGGGTGGAGATACTCTTCGCCTGGGCGATTCAATCAGTGGAACTGGAGATCAGACCTTACTTTCAAAGAATGGCAAATTTGAATTGGGATTCTTCAGCCCAGATGAAAATAATACCAATTGGTATATTGGCATCTGGTATACCAACATGGCAGACAGGGCGATCGTTTGGGTGGCAAACAGGGAAACTCCAGTGAGCGAAGAGTCCGGCGTTTTGAATGTGTCGAGAGATGGTTACCTTGCGCTGTTCGACGCCCAGGGCGCGCTTGTTTGGTCGCCGAATGTGAGCAAGAAGGCGTCCCGTGCTGTTATCTTGGATTCTGGTAATTTTCTAGTGTTGGGAGGCGAAAATCATTCTGAGATTATTTGGCAGAGCTTCGATCATCCCGGAGACAGCTGGTTGCCAGGGATGAAGTTGCGAAGAGGCCAAAAGTTGGTGCCATGGAAGAATTCTTTCGATCCAGCTTGCCAAAAAATTCGTGCTACGCTGGAACAATTCCGTGCAGTACTGGGAGAACCAATTTTTAGATGTTGAGAATTTCGGCCTCCGCATAGAAGACTCCAGCTCTGACTCGTATGTCACTTATGCGTCTTTAATATATCCGTTGACGCGTTTAGTCATAAACATGAACGGAATATTAAGAACTGACTACCACGCTAATTTCAGTATTGACTCTGTTTGGCCGAATTGGGTTAGCTTCAGCGATCAATGCGACGTGTACAACGTGTGCGGCGTTTATGGAAAGTGCGATCAATGGAGTGGCTGCAGCTGTCTAGAAGGCTTCGGTCCGAGAAACAGTCAGATCTGGCATATGCAAGAATGGTGGTCGAGCGGATGTGTTCGCGAAAGCCCCTTAAACTGCAGTTCCCAAAACGGCAGCACCGATGGATTTATTGAATACCTTGTGTCGTTGCCTGATAACCCCGCCTATTCATACCCTGCTCGGACGAGGAAAATCTGCGAGACAGAGTGCCTTCGCAACTGCTCGTGCACTGCGTTTAGCTACACGGCACGTGCAGGGCCCTGTCAAATATGGTCTGGAGATTTGCACACCTTGCGAAGCACATCGAGCGGTCCAGCTCTCTTTTTCGTTCGCGTAGCTAATGGCTCCAGATTTGAGCCCGATCCATTTTTCTCGTCTCGACGCAAAGTAGTCTCAGTCTCATTGCTTTCTGTTTTTGTCATTGCTTTACTTATTACATACTTACTGAGGCGGATGCGGCGTCGATCAAGTTCCACTGCAGGCTGTGACGATTCCTCCACCACTTCACTTAGAATGTTCACTTACACGGAGTTGAAGATAGCAACGGGGAATTTCAAGAATAAGCTTGGGAGTGGAGGATTCGGGTCAGTTTTCAAAGGCATTCTAACAGACACTACACTTGTGGCCGTAAAGAAGCTGGAGGGTTCAAGAATCGCCGAAAAACAATTCCGGGCAGAAATCAACTCCGTGGGAAATATTCATCATGTGAATTTGATCAGGCTTAGAGGATTTTGTGCACAAGGATCGCACAGGTTGCTGGTTTATGATTGCATGCCGAACGGTTCTCTCAATTCCTTCCTCTTCAACCGTAATTCTGAAAGCCAAGGGAAGACACTAGACTGGAAGAGCCGGTTCGGTATCGCCTTAGGAATCGCAAGAGCCTTACATTATCTCCATGAGGAATGCCGAGATCGCATTATTCACGGTGATATCAAGCCCGAGAACATTCTTCTAGATGCCGATTATTCTCCCAAATTGGGGGATTTTGGATTGGCAAAGCTTTTGGGTAGAGATTTCAGTCATGTGCTGACGACAACAAGAGGAACGAGAGGGTATTTGGCTCCCGAGTGGATCTCTGGTCTTCCAATCACTCCCAAGGTTGACGTCTACAGTTTTGGAATGACTCTTCTGGAAATAATATCAGGACGAAGAAACCTTGACTTGAGCGTGCAAGAATCAAGTAGGTATTACTTTCCCGCCTGGGCGGCGACAGAAATTCAGCAAGGGAGCATGATGAATATTGTGGACAAAAGGATTGTAAATAATGCATGTGTTGAGGAGGTGAGAAGGGCCACTCTGGTGAGCTTGTTATGTATTCAAAATGATGAGAACGCTAGGCCAAGCATGGGTCAAGTCGTGCACATGCTGGAAGGGATCACCGAGGCACACGAAGTCGCACTGCAAATGCCAAGCCACATGGAGGACCACGAAATTGAGGCAGGGAGCACTGATAGCGATTGAAGTCCTTATGTTGCCTGGTCAACCCTAAATAGGCAAAGCCGGGCAAGTCAAGTCTTATGAGTAATTTCAACTTATCAAGGGAATATATAATGCTAGGTAGATGAAATACCAATTTTAAATTAATTGTTGAAAGTTTCCACAACCAACCTGTGTTTGGTCGGAACTCTAGTTAAAAAAAATCTATTCAATTTATTATATACTCGCCAAAAATTTATAATATATGATTGAAAAACCATGCAGTCTTATGGTGTAAAATCATTGCTGGTTTTTAAATTCTTGTAGGAATTATTACATTTGTAACATGGTTTATAGAGATCTGGTCTAGTGGAATTTAATGATTGTATATTCTCAAAACATATATTTGTAATGGTTTTGTGAACTACAACAATAAGATGAGAAATCTTTTTCCATCATTGTCATAGCTCTATCTGAATGTGTTGCCAATAGCTCACAATCTTTCTTTCTTGTCCCTAGTATGTAGTAGGATTGTAGAGCATTTATTTCCTTTTCTATATTCTTTCACTCTATAGTTCCTCAATTGACACAATCCCTAAGACAACTTGTAGAGGTGTATTCACATTGACACATCATATAATAACTCTTTTATTGGGTCAAAGCTTGGACACCATGCACAAAGGTAAAGGCTTGTGTTTTTCATAAACCTGGGCCATCTTTAAGAATCATGTCTCTATCCTTCTTTAATTGAAAGAGAATTTGAAGAAAACTCTAAGGGAGAGAATTGACATTGGATCTAGGCTAACTAGACTATTTAATCCCATCCACAATTTAACTTGATTATTAGATGGTCATACACATGAATCAATGGTCATATTTTTCTCAAGGTTCTTAATCAAAAAGTCAATCGAATAATCTAGCATTAACATATTTGATATATCTTAAAATATCCTGAATCTGAAATTCAAGAAGAAAATCTTATGTTATTTCTCACATTTATAAAATTTTTGATATACATTTATCACATGAATAGTATTATCATTTACCCTTATTTATTAATATTTTTAATCTTCAACACTATATAGTTCATATATTTCTAATACTTCTCTTAAATTTCCCCAAAATTAATGAAAACTCCTAAAAGTTATGCAAATTTCATTAATCCCTTCAAAATTTAATATCTAAAATGCAATTCCAATTACTGAAGATCATGTCATGTTATGGGTCATTGTTGTATCCGCGTAGTTCACAATGCACCTAGACTAACATCATCACATCCAGTCAAACATGACAACACTCCTCTTTGTGAGGTACACGATAAAAGCCCATCTAGATTTTCCTCCTCCAATTAAGTCTGCACACAGTGTAGCATTTCTTCTCCTTAGTAGTATCGACTGAAGAACTATGGAGCGAAAGAATATGAAAAGTGAAAGCAATGCTCTATAATCCCAATACATACCATAGAAGAAAAAAAAATTATGGGCCAATTCTTTAAATAGCTCAAAATTAGAATGTGGTCGTAAGAATATACCCTTCAATTACATCACCATTTAATCTCATTTAGTGGTGTTTGAATTATTCTCCCCTATCCTTTTTTTCTACACATAGCTCCACAGTTAGGCCACATGTCCCTTCAAGCGAGTGACTACATATTTTCTCATCTTAAACACTTCGATAAAATCAAAATCAAAGTACTTCTCCAAATTCATGATTTAATTCAACAATTCTTTAAGATTCAAGACATATAAATAATATTAAGTATCAAACCTAGACTTACTTCCCACTCAAAACATTTCTCTATCTGACTCAACCTTTTCACTAAGCGAACCCATTAAGCTAGAGTTATTCCCATGGTAAAACCGTTGAACAAGACTCATTATTATTCACATCTTCAACTTTGATTACACCTAATCTATATGCAATAACCTTTTTTGAATATATTTTAAAATTTTATCTAATTCAACATCTTGATGTCACCTTGGATGTGCCTCATTCTCATCACTTCTTTTATTTAGCATCTTTTTTTTATGATCAATGTGTAGTTGCCCAATGGAAAAAATCCTATTATGGGGTTACCACCAATCCTCTTCCTAATTTAACTACAACTAGTGTATAATATCAATTTATGCAATCATAGATAGAAGGTTTAATGAAAGAAAGTATATTCATGTAAATATCTAACAAATGCTAACAATACACAACAAAAAAAAAATTAAAAAAAATGAGATGACATAATTGGTTATTATCAAATACATTGATATGATAAGTCATTAAAAATTCAACAATGAGTATACATTTCATAATATAAGAATCTAGATTATGTGTGAATTACAATAGTTAAGAGCCTAAGATATTTAGAAAGATGATACAAAAAGATGTGTAAGCACAAGCTCTTATTTAGAAAGACATGAATCGATGTAAAATAGACAACCAAATGCACAATTAGAATCTAGTTAGTACAACTATATCTTCATATAAATAAAATTATAAATTTATGAGACATGCCATGCATAATTAGGCATACTTCAATAATTCATAATTGAATAGAAATACCCAATTATTTTATTAATAATATTTTTCAAAAATAATTTGAGATGGTTTTGCAATCCCTAGAAAGATCAACTAGTAAAATACAATAATAGGATACTGATTTGTGGCCTCAAATATTCATACACACGCATGCATATCTTGAAATACCTTATACAACAATGGAGAAACCTAGGTCAATGAGAAATTTTTACATGCAAGCACATTATTGATACTTATAAGAGATGAATGCACAAGAAAATGAAACTAAAAATTATCAAGTTGACACCATCTAGAACATACTAGAACAAAGGACATAATACATTTTTATATTAGATACAAATATAATCAATTGTCACTTCATCAAATAAATTTTTATATATAGTCCACATATGCTACCTCAAGATCTAATGTACACATGATAATTATACCCATACCATATGCCTATTTATCACATTTCATATTCAGTATCCTCAATCTTCTTTCTTGAACAACTACCCTATTCAATGTATTGAATTATTTAGATACCAAATGTGTACTAACTAGCTCAAGAAAAAGAACATTGGCATCCATAAGACCACATTCTTTAAATGAAGATTATATATTTTTGACCATTTTGCATCATATTCATCTTAATGACTTCTACAACAACCTCATAACTTCACTAGCCACTATCAACTTCACCAATTATTGTAAACATTGTTAGCCACATTCAATTTCATCAACAATTATTGTCCTCTTTGGTATCAAGAAACCTTGAAGAGTAAATTTTTGGTTCTCTAGTAGTGTATTTTACAACCTAATGGATCCATGATTTGAAGAGGTTCTCAAAATATGGTCAAGGAGTTTAAATGATCTTATATCATGTCATGTAGATGTTGTGATTAAGTAATCATAACTGTAACAAGTGCCAAGTGATTAATTTATAAAAATTCCTACCAAGTTTTTGGTAGTCCAAATAGGGTTTTATATCTTGCCAAATTTATTTTGACATAGATCTTGCATAAGTGGCCAATTCCGTACTACTACTAGTGTCTTAACAATAATATGACCCAAAATAATATCTAATTTCTTTCAAGACAATTTTAGGATCAATATACCTAAAGCAAATTGTAGAGGTGGATTCATGTTGACACACCATATAACAATAATTTTCTTGGATCAAAATTTGGAGACCATACATGAAGGTAAAGGCTTGTATTTCCCATAGTCCATGGGCCATCTTTGAGAATTTTGTCTCTATCCTTCTTTGACAAATAAGTGATTTGAAGAAATTTACGAGGGAGAGAATTTATGGTTGGTGTATGGAATTTTTTTTATCTCATCTAAGACTTTATAGAAAGAGGGGTGGGGGGAGGATCGAGGTGTTCACTCTCCTAATGTCTTATCCATTCACGGGTGGGGGAGAGGACCGAGTTAGAAATTGATGACACTCAAACCAAACATATTGCTCTATTTTAGACTCACCAGTGGTAGTGATGGTTCAAGTTTTAGTTTCTTATCCACTATTAGTAGCATGTATGGACAAGAAAAATTATGAGACAAAGTACCTCTCCTACAACTCGTGCACTACATTAGCTAGAGAAAGGAATTCTATGACAAGATTCCTCTCTTTTTAGGTGGCTGTGAGTGAGGAGTTACAATGTAAATGAAATAATTCATGAAACACATGCATTTGATATTATCCACTTCCCTTTTTGATTGACTAGGTTTATTTTTTATGTACAAGGGCATGCTATAGTTGTATAGAACACCTCTTAGAACAATTATTTTATCTACTATTGTGCATGAAACGTAGTATATCCCCCCCAGTTTAAGTAGTGTGTTTGAATAAATGAAAATAGTTTATAGAAAATTTGATTTTTATAATTGACCTCCACTCCACCATTAACATGCCCTAATTTAGCTTCTACTAACTTCTCAAGAAAAAAGGGTTGTATATTAGCCTTCTACATTTGTTACTCAAGAAAAATAAATTATAATAAGAAATCCTTTTTAAGGTCATAAAAATGCAATAAAGTGAGACTAAATAAAAAAAATTATATAGCGAACAAATAATTATATTTTAAAATTTCAATCATTAAAATATTCATTATTAATAAATAGATAATTATTGGTTATTAAAGGATAGAAAAGTGGGTTGTGGTACTTAACATCAAAATTATTTATTCACATTCTCTTTCTATGTCGTCTTTCTTCTTTGAAAATCCTTCTCTCATTTGGCTCTCCAATCTTCCTTAGACTTTTGCCTAAAACTCTTTCTTAGTTGGCCAAAATACCTCCATGCATTGTTTGGCATCCTTATATACTTTTTGTGTACAAAAGTTTAATGGTTGGGCCAAGAGAATTTAAATTTTTTTACAATTGGAGAATTGAATTGATAAGTGGTTTAACTTATTCTTGTCATGTGACAACATTTGGAAGTCCTTCCAAATATTTTGATTAACATTTTAAGCTTTTTGGCATATTAAACTTGCTACGAGCTCCATGTTGTCAATGCCTTTCATCCTACTATGAACATTTACAAATTACCGTCGTCATCAACCATTTTCAAGTTTGTAAATCTTATATTTTGGTGAAATCATATATGAACACAAAACTAAACATTTTTCTCCCCCTTTTAGTAATTGATTTCTTGAGAAAGACACAAACTTGCAAACCTCCAAAATCCACTTTCTTTCAACATTTGTATAGTTCTCAAACTAGAGAAAGTTTCAAAACTATCTCTTTTTAGAAGAAATAGTTTTTAGAAAACTCTGCCTTTGAAAAAAATAGAGTACACAAATATAAGAATTATTCAACTCATATCTATTTCAACAATTTGGCCTTTTGGAAAGCCATTAGGGGAAGCGTACCAGTAGCTATTATAGCTAACTTCACGCATCCACAGACTCTAATTGGTATATCATATTTTGATGATTTTTTTTGGGTTGTCTCCGCATGCAACTTAACTACTTATAGCTATTGATTTGGCTTCTGGGTAATAATGATGCACAATGTAGGACCCATTATGCGTGCAAGGGTCAAAAAGTACACTTTTCAAAGTGTCGATCGCTACCTATTTGAAGATGCCCCTATAATAGTGCACTTAAAATCACCAATACTCATGCATAAATGCCCCAGTAGTTGTGTGCCATGGGTACCAATAAAAATGTACAAATGGGCCAATTATGGAACACTAACTACAATGGCTATCAAACTGAAAAATCACTTGCGGACCTCCAAACCATGAACCACTTGAATTGAGGACACACATCAACATCCCAAAAATACTATTATATTAATGTAATATTATTAATTATCATGAATCAAATTCACTCTTAAATGAAAAGGTATAATCTTATATTTGTGTTTCTTATATAGATTTAAAAAAACTATGAATCAACTTTAGTAAAAATAATATTTGTAAGCGACATAAATGAACATATATAAATTTATTATATCTTGCTCAATTTCACAATGTCAAATACAAGTTTACAAAGTCATTTGTTTTTAATCATTTACATAAATATCAAATACCTATAAAGTAACTATATAAAAACTATACACAAGGCCAATTGTAAATCTTGAGGGCCCTTGTTGTTGGGTGTTTGGGCTGGCTTTCCTAGCCCTGTCTTTGGTTAAGTTGCTTGTTGTCTTTAGAGGCAGTCTCTTCTTTTTTGGTTGTGGCTCTCTCCTCTTGGCTGAGCGGTCAAGTTCCATCCCTTGATTGTGTTGTAAAGGGTTTCAAATCCCTTCAAAACCTATTTTTCACTTAATAAAAAACTATGTAAAAACTACAACACAAAATTAAACAGTTAACCAACACTTAACATTCCTATATAGTAAATATACAACACTTTTAATCAAAATATCTAACAAATTCCCTTGATCCAAAAGAGAACCAAAAATTAGCAACGATCAACAAAGAATAAACTAATACTTTGTATCATATAAATATCACAAATCCCCTTGATCCAAAGGTAAAAAACTGCTTGATGGTTGAAGAATTCATCAATCTAGGGGTCTTGTCTACTAATTTCAATTTTATGTAAAACCACTTACAAACATCTTCAATGAAATTTTGAGGATCTCTCCAACCAAAAGCTATGATAGGTTGTCTATGTACTTGATCAAAATCAGAGAGAGTGAAATTTATGAAGAAGATCCCACAACTAGAAACTACATTAAGTATTTAAAAAGGAAAGTTAAAAACTCAACCAATAGTTCAAATTATGACAGCTTGTCTGTGCACTTGAAAGTGCGACAATTTTAGATATACAGTTCTTTAAAAAAAACTATTTAATTGCAGTTTTCATATGTATGAGCAAAATACTATCGCTGGTGAAAGAAATTCATTCAATGTTAATGATCTGCACTTAGCTACTCTCACTTTCATCTGTACTGCCATTTGGATGCCCAACTCCATTGCTTGCACTCAACAGATTCTATACAGATGAATGCTCTTTTAAGCTGCCATATGCTCTGCCATACACCATCTTTTCTAGCATACTCTCCACCTCTCTCATGGTTGGTTTGTCTACTGGATTTTCCCTTGTGCATTGCAGTCCCAATCCAATAAAACTAAGCAGACAACTGCCATGCTCAGACGATTCCAATTCTTCACCGATGGTTTCAGGTGCAACACTACTGCTGGACTCGCCAACAGTTCCTTGATTAACCAACAAGTCTCTGTCCACCACTCCCTCCACTACCTCAGGGAATGCTCTTCTCTCCCATCTCGACAAAGCTACATCTCCAGTGAACATACCGTCAGTAGGCCTCCTTTTTGTCACCATCTCAAGGATGAGCATCCCAAAGCTGTAAACATCTCCCTTGGTACTCACTTGTCCTCGCAATCCATATTTTTGCATAAGTAAAAAGTGATTTCATTGTTGAGAAGACAACGAATATATGGGAGAAAAGAAAACCAAGACAAACACTTAAATTGGGAAAAATGTGAGGTTTGGATCAATACCTGGAGAAAGGTATCCTGTTGTTCCCTTCAGTCTGGATGTGCTACTACTTGTAGAAACAAGGGACATCAGTCTAGACGGGAAATTCAAAAATCAGCCACATGGGCTGTCATGGTTTCATCCATTAACACATTTGAGGGTTTCATGTCACAATGAACAACAAGGGAAGAACGATCATGGTGTAGATACGCCATCCTGTGTGCCACATCAAGTGAAATATTCACTCTCATCTTCAAACTCAAGCTACACATTCTAGTTTCATCCCCGTGGAGGTGCTGTTCTAGGCTCCCTTGTGACATAAATTTCAGAACTAGAGCCCAGAAATCTCCAATGGAGGAAGAGGACAAGACTTTGACCAGATTGCGGTGCCTGATTTTTCTCAATACTCTACATTCCTTGACAAAATGCTTGTATGAATTTTGAGGATCCTGATTGAATAACTTTATAGCCACCAACCTGTTATCAAACAAGAGCCCTTTGAAAACTGACCCGAAGCTGCCATTGCCTAATAAATTAGCGGGACTAAATCCATGGGTTGCTGTATGAAGTTCCTGGCTAGAAATTTGCATGAAACCTTCCCCCAACAAGCTATTTATGATTGATGCCCTTTTAATTCTTCTGTAGAAAACGTAAAATACTCCCATAATACAACACAATGTGAAGATAGTGCCAATTGAAGCACCCAAGACAATGTTTCTGCTCAATGCATAATGATTTCCGGTTGAGCTTGCACAATTTGGTAAATTCAACCAGCCCGAGGCTGCACATAATCCTGGATTTGCCAAAAATGATGTTGCAATTAGGTTTTTGAGATCTCCTTGATTTGGGACTGATCCATTCAAGTTGTTGTATGAGAAATTTAAATGCCGAAGCATGGTGAGATTTGCAATAGAACGTGGTACTGGTCCAAACAACTCATTGAAAGACATGTCAATACTTTCAAGGCTCTTAAGCTGCCCTATTGACATTGGCACCATTCCCTCCAATTTGTTTTTGGCAAGGTTCAGGTACTGCAATCTTGAGCAACTACCAATATCGCCAGGAATAGGTCCTGATAGTTTGTTAGATGAGATATCTATGGCTTGAATATATTGCATTCCTCCCAGGGAAGCCAATCTTCCTGTCAATGAATTGTATGAAATATTGAGATATAAAGTCAATGATTGAAGTCTTGAGATCTCCATAGGGATATTTCTTGTAAGGTTGTTGTATGAGAGGTCAATCCTCTCTAGGCGAAAACATTGCACGATGGCATGCGATATACTTCCTGTGAGCTTGTTATGACTTAATTCAAGTTTTCTCAGTTATTTCAGACTGCCCAAATATGAAGGAATTTTTCGAGAGATATATTATTTAGCTGAAGAAATAGATATTCCAGATTTACCAACATCTTAAACTTTAATGGAATGGTGCCTTGCAATTGGTTTTGGCTCAAATCCAACAATTGTAGATTCTTGTTACTCTGTTATAATTGAAAGTGAAAATGGTCAACTCGGTAAGGTTACCAATCTCTTCTGGTATGCTGCTAGTGATGTTGTTGACTTTGTTGAATATAAAAATTCATAAATGTAATCAACTAGAAATGAAAGGGAAAATCATGAATCCCTATCCTAATAGAATTCAAACAAAAACACAATGAAATAATGTAAAAGCAAGAAACAAGAATGTGAAATTTATCAATCAATTCTCCCTATTCCATGACTACATATGGCTTCCATTGCTCTTCTCTTCTTTGTGGTATGGTGGCTTTTAGATATCGCGCTGACAACCTGCAAATGACACAAAGATTCAAAGTTCATGATTCAGAGTCATTGTGAGGAGTTGAATGCTCAATTTATAGATAACTGGATGAGATTGATTGAAAGGTGGAACAAATTGATCAAGAGGTGGAACTCAGATGAGCTCACATGCTGATTGATAGTTGAACTGCTGATTTAGAGATGAAACAAAATAGATTGAATAGATTAAATGAGTCAACTTATTGAAAAAAAACTGATTGAAAGATGAAAAAGAATGATTGAAGGAAATAAAGAGGAGGAGATAGTTAATTGATTGAAAGCTGAATGAGAGCTTTATTTAGAAAAAACTAACTAAAAGATAGAAATAGGAATTGAAGAGTTAATTAAATTAATTAATTAATTAATTTAGCATGTGCTTGAACTTTGACTTGGATTTTCAATTTAATCTTTGCATGAGATTTAATTTAAATATTGAATCTATTTTAAATTCAATTTAGTATTTGAATATATTTAGAAGTTGACTTTGATTTTTGAAATCATGCACATGTATTTGAAATTAGAAGAAAGTGAATTTGAAGAAATTAGATGAAATTAGAAGGATTTGAAATTAAAATTTGGAGATTGGGAAATAGAATTAATTAGCTAATTAAATAATTTAAAGAATTATTTAATCAATTTACACGAATAATTAATACATGATCAATGACACATTTTTAGGTGTCTAAGACTTCCAAGAGTAGTATAGATAGCCTTGGAGAGAGGTTTCATAGAACACTTGACAAATTGCCACTGAAATTGTTTACATCTAGGTCCAGGTCTTCGAGAATGGAGCAGTTAGAAAGTATATCTATTACACACGTTGTACCACAGTTTCCATTTGACATGCTATTATTTCCAAGGTTCAGTTTCTAACTTTCTACAGAGCAGTAAGCATCCCCAATTCTTGAGGCACCACACCACTTAGCTGATTCGCTGCGAGAACAAGTTCCCTGAGCCGAGAACAATTTCCTAGAGACTTTGGGATACCCCCACGAAATTGTTTCATTCCCGCGTCAAGAATTTGTAAGTTGGGGAGCTTCAGGCCAATATCTGAAGGAATGGAGCCCACGAACCCGTTGTCTGTCAGTACAAGCACCTGCAATTGTGTATAGTTTCACAGAAACGGAAAAAGATTTCCCTCTAAGCTGTTACCACCAAATTCAAGTGTTTGTAGACTTGTCAGCATTGCTAATTCTCGGGGTATTGCTCCGCTCAACTTGTTATCTCCTACTGAAAATAAAATAGAGCGCGGAACAATTTCCTATAGATTTTGGGATGCTGCCACTTAACTTATTGATCAACAGCTCCAACTGTTGCAATTTGGGTAGCTTATAGCCTACAACCTCTGGAATTGTACCTTCAAACTTGTTGGCCCCTAGCTCCAATATCTCCAATTCAGTATAGTTCATGAGAAAATAAATTGATCCTCCAAGGCTATTATTACCGAACCACAGTTCCCGGAGTCGGGTAAGTGAAGACAATTCTGCTGGGACCGTGCCATACAAGGAATTGGAAGCTAAATCCAGCTTCTCCAGAGACGAACAGTTCGCCAGGGCCATGGGAATGCTACCTGTAAGACTACAGTTAGAAAATTCAATCACTCTCAGCCTCCATAATTTGCCAATCTCCATGGAGATGCTACCGTTGAGCTTGTTGCAGGAACCCAGATACAAATATGGTAACCTGGTGGGTGTTGTGAATATCTCTGATGGAATTGGTGCTTCAAGCGCATTCGAGGACAGAGATAAGACACGGAATTTTGTGCAGTTACTCATCGAGCTGGGGATAGTGCCTGTTAAAAGATTATTGCCAAGATCTAGTCTTTTAAGCGCAGTGCAATTTGCCAAGCCTCGAGCGATGATGCCACTCAATTTATTGAAAGAGATGTCAAGTTTCTTCAAGCTATGCAAGGAACTCAACTCTGGTGGAATGTTTCCTTTCAACAAATTATTGTTTAATCGGAGTTCTAAGAGATTTGCGCACTTACACAGACTAACTGGAATTGAACCCTGCAAGCTGTTTTCCTAGAGCTTAATGTACTGCAGCTTTTTTAATTTACCAAGCTCGTGGGGAATGTGGGCAGAGAAATTATTATTGGAGAGGTCAAGCATTCTAAGGAAGGACAGGTTACCTATGTGAGGGGGTAAGGTACCAGCCAATGCCCTGTATTTGAGAACCACACTCACAACCCTTTGACTGCGATCACAAGTTATTCCAGTCCAGTTGCAAATGTTATTTCCATTTACCCAGTTGGACAAGGAAAGAGTTGGATCCATTTTCACAGACATTTTTAATTGAAGCAAAGCTTCTGCATCAATCTGCTTCTGGTATTGCAACTCGTTGGATGAAAATGTAACAAACGTAAAAGTAGTGAAGACGAGTTAAAGAATGAACTGACCTTTACAGTTCATTGGCCTTTGCAAACTATCCATATCCGAGAGTAGAATCAATCCAGCTGATGTTGAAATTGGCTACGCTTCCTTGCAACAAATCCTTATTTTAGACACATCATATCTTCCTAGCTTTTCCATATTTTCCAAACGGGGAACAAAGAGTGAGACGATTTATATTTTAATAGTTTCTTTATGTTTCCTACACTGACTTTAACTGCAGCTGAAAATTCAAGTAATATGGTCACAGGGTTTAGGAAAAGTCTCGCCGTGCAGAAATGGAGGAAAAGTCTCGCCGTGTAGGAATGGAGAAAAATATGTGCGTGTTCATACAGAGTGTCGAGAAATTCAAAGAAGAGTTTGTCACTTTCCCGCGCCAACAAATTTCTGAGCAAATCGATTGGGGGCTCCACAATAGACTGGTTTATAAGAAGTTTTGCCGTGCAGGAATGGAGTAAAGGCAAAATGGAGGACTTGACCTTTTCTTAATGTGATCGCAAAAACTGAAACACAAAGAAACAAAAGACTTGGAAGGCAAAGTGTAGAAAATAGTGTTTAGAATTAAAGCGGTGAATATTCGCACAGGCTTCTGGGCGTGTTCATACAGAGTGTCGAGAAATTTACAAGCATTGGATTCTCAGAGTGTCAAAAATTGGATGAAGAGTTTGTCACGAACCAGCAATTTCTGAGCAAACAAGCAAAAGCGCAAATTACGGTGATCATGACGTGCGGATTCAATATAAGTCCATTTCTATGACTGGCATGAGTTATGCCCTCTTGACTCTACCTCATACCAACTTCTCTGAAAATACTTTAAATTTTAAAATAGTAGTTAAGTGTAAGGTCTGTATATCATAAAAGACAAGGTTGGAATCATGTTTTGGACGAGTGTATGTTAGATTTAGAGTTTTAAGTGATGTAATATTTTTATTAGTTATCATGAATTAGCTTCATGCTTAAATGAAAAGGTATAATTCTACATTTGTGTTTCTTATATAGATTTTAAAAATTACGAGTTTGGAGTTAAAACTCTTCATTCAAAGGGAAAAAAATGTCTAAGATGAAACCTTCTGTAATTTAATCCATTTCAAGAAGATAAGAATGATAAAGATGATTACTAATTATACAAAAATGTACAAATTTGTAATAATTGTTGTCTATGATTATCACTTTGACAATGGATAATGCCAAGAATTGGTATGATGAAACATTTTTCCTAGATAATTATTTTCGTAGCTACCTTGGTATAACATGGTGATGGAAGTTATCACATTCAATCGGGTCCCCTAATTGACGGGAGCATTGACTAGTTTAGAAAAATCTTGCTATGCATGATTTAACTAAAGGCAAAACAAAAATACACACAAAATGAAGGTATTTCATTTATAGGGGCTTATATTTTTATTCCATTGTTGGAATGAGATATTTAACACTTCTTTGGTATAAGATGGATGACCCATTACAATTTGTGGGTTTCACACATTCCTTTTCTCTATTCACTTCCATAGCTCAAATAGAAGAAAAGTAGAAGTAAACTTAGGTATGCAATGCCCTACTTTAATACATATAAATAGATGATATCACATAAAATGATTTACAATAATAAAATTTCATTTCCGCTATCTTTGGCTCATTTTGAGAGAATCTTTGGTACTTTTTTGTGTTGCGGTTTGGGCTAGTTTTACAACTTGGAGTGTTGAGTATGCATTTATATCTATTTTCACTCATTGCATTTTTATTTGTATATAAATTTTAATACATGTTTATTATTAATATTCATTATGTAATCTTATTCGTACACCTCTTCATTCATTCATTGTTTACTCCTAGATAATAATTTATTTTCTTAAGAGTGATAAAAAGACTTATTAGATCGCTTGGATAAAAGAAACATAAAACTACTATTTTTACCAACACCATTCCATCACAACACAACCAAATACTTTTCATTAGTTCTAAATAGATTAAAGTAGGAGAGACTCAAATGATTACATAGCCACATCAATAAAGAGAGCAACAAAATTCCAAGGGCTCACAAGGAGTGAGGGCCCAAGACTAGGATGCCTACTACTTCATTAGTTATTAGTAGGAATTGGTGGACTTTTTGGTGATTGTCATCACAAATTATCAAGTTCAAAGGATTTATTCACTCAAAGATCATTTTGAAAGGGCGTTAAACAAATTTCATCTATTGTAATGTAATTGTTGTAGGATATGCACAAAATAGAATTGTTGAAAAGGCTTCAAAAAATCTCAAGCAAATACAACTAGTAACCATAAATTTAAATTTTGTGACCTTTATCAGTACCCAAGGATTTATATATATAATATTAATAATAAATTTGAATGAAATTAATGATCACTTCTAATGGAATACTATGTAAAAGATTTTGTTTTTCACGTTGTTTTTAATTAAAAGGCAAAACAGGTTTTGAAGGGACATTGAAACCGTTACAAAATATTACCAGAAGGAAAAACACAACCAACCAATAGCCAGATAGTAGCCAACAAAAAGAGACTAAGCAACTGAAAGCTAAAAAATAATAAGAAGCATTATTGTATCTTTTATAGGGTTTCTACCACATCCAACTCTAGCTTCTAGAAGTCCTTATGTAATTTTGTTTGTCCAATGGCTCATTTTTCCCATGTTTAAAAGTTTTCTTCTTACTGCCACAAGTATAAGATTTGGACCCTTTTGATCACTTTGTCTCACCTAAATTGTACTCAACAACATGCTCCTCTCTTAGTTCCTTTAACTTCTCAATTAACAACCGAATTCCTTCTGCACAATTTTGGATAGTGCAATGGTTGATATTCACAAACATTTCCAAATTCTCATTGATATCATGAAGCTTCTCCTCCAGGCCCATAATCCTCTTCTCATAATCTTTTTTCATGTTGAGGAGATCCTTAACCATCTTTGTCTTTTTTGGATTAGCTTCTCAATCATGGGGAATTTCCCTATCTATCTCCTCATTCAAATATCATCTATTGCCCATCTTGTTTTACATTTCTCTAAGCTTGACATTGATTTTGTTAATTTCCAGGAAGAACCACTTAGTCAATTTAAATTGACAAGTAACCTCCTTCATGCCCAAACCAAGGCCACCTGAAATCTCCTCCTTGTTTTCACGAAGATAAGAGAGGTCGGGCCATCTGGAATCTCCTCCTTGTTTGCATGAAGATAAGAGATGTCATCAAGAATACTGGGTGCAATATCAATTCCTTGGTCCTCCATACCACTACCCACATTTGACAAAGGGATATTGTTATTTCCAATTTATGTATCCTTAACCTTTTCTATTCCTTTTGTCTTTGTCTTTTTCTTTCTTTGTCTCACTATCAACCTTGATATTCTGACTTTTCTTGCCCATAACTTTTATTTTATTTTTGCATTCTTTTTTTATTGGTGCCAAAGGGTATCCCCGTGACCTAGCTCAGTGCCCATTTTGACATGAGTTGAAGTGATACTAATCCCTTGGGATGTGGGTAAGGGTCCATGAATTACATACACTGTATAAACACTAGGTTCAGAGAGTTGAACTTGAGACCAATGGGGAGAAAACCCACTACCCAAGCCAACTCTCCTACTCATTGCGGGCTTTTATTTTTGTATTCTTATCTATAAATAAATTAGTGATATAGATATCAATGAAATTTATATTATTCTTCAATATTTGGAAAGATATTAATGAAAAAAGTATGTCCTTGTCCACGATGGCTTGGGTGTTTTAGTGGTCATGATTAGTAGTTTTATACTTCTCTTTCTTGAAATAATTTTTTTTAACAAAGTAAAAAATATGTTTGAGTGGGATTTTTTACTTTATATAATGCTTCACAAAAAAATTATTACAAAATTCCTAACAAAAAAATAAATTTCAATAAAATTCAAAGCCCTAAGATAAAAATTTCAAGGTGATTTTGATTACTTTACTATTTTTCATGAATCTTACCAAATATTTAATTTGTGCAAAGAAATTTTGACAAAGAATTAGTTCTCAATTATAGCTTGAATAATGTTTATCCATCATTTTGATTTTATCCATTCAAAATAATGTACTTGTTGCCTCAAAATGCACTTTCACACTCTCCTTAGTCAAGTGCTCCAGCCTTATTTTTTCTTTTCAAAAGTTAAAGTGTTGTGTCTTCATCTAAAAAAAAAAGTTCTAAAACCTTTATCAACATCTAAAGAGGTTCTCACAACCTTTGTGGCTTCCAAAAAGGTTATCCTAACCCTATTAGAAGTTGGCAGCAGTTTTCGCAACCTCTTCTTTCTAAAACATGACTTTAGAATTTTTACCAATATTGTTCTTTGGGGGTCATATCAAAATTATGTCTCAAATTTGAGTCCGTCCTTGTCTTAGTTTTTGGAACTCTTTCGATGTTCAATGAGGTTTGTGCAATCTTGTCATCTCCATTTTGGAAGATCAAGTGTTAGTGAGGAGGACCCATTCATATTTAGGTTTAATAAATGGAGGAAAAACTATTGGTTTTGAATCCTATGACAAAGAGTAATGAGTTGTCATAACTAGTGTAATAACTGACAAGAAATACATAACTTTATGAGATGATATTTTCTTGGAGAATTTTTCTTACCAAAAAGGAAGATCACTAGGTATGTTTATTGTGCCATAAATCGTAACCCCTTTACAATTTCACACTTGGTTTGGGCCCTTGCTTTAGTGTGCCTCCTTTTGAGTAATTTTGAGCCTATTTTGGCCTTATCCAATCCAAATTGTTGTCATATGCTAACGAGGTGTTCATTTCCTATGTTGTGGGCCTGGATGCTCTGTAGCCACCTTTCTTTTGTTTCTTCTTGCATTTGACCAAAATAACTATTTATATACATCTTGACTATCTAATAATACCTACAAATTCTTTCTAAAATATCAACCAATACCATTGATAATTTAGTAACTAGTTTATTTCTAAATAACTAGCATACTTATCTTTAGAGGGATATATGTAAAGTGCACCTAAAGATATCATATTTGTTCATTATTCCACTTTAAAAATTATTGTATTTTTATATTGTACAATACTAAATTATTATTATATTATAAAACTTGTAATTAATATTAAATTTGTTTAGATATATTTTTATTATTATATTATTATATTTTTATATTTCTATTAAACTCTTGACCATATCAAAAAAATTATTAGGACTACATTATTATTTTATATTCATTCTTTATCTTATCTTTTCTTAAAAAGTAGTTTTGATGGAGGGATATTTTTAATCTCCCATAATTAATAATATTATTAGTGCATGATTATCTTTGTTTTCAAAATAATTTTTTTTTTTTAAAGTTGAAATTTATATTTTTAAATTAGAAATTATTTATCTACACCATGATTAGATGAAAAACATTGGTGTAATAGGAGCAAATTTATTGCAATGATGGATTTCATAGTTTTTTTTAAGATTTCTTTATATTTAAAAAACTAAATTCTATTTTAAATAACTTTTTTCAATTTTTTTGATAATCTTCTAAATAAGGCGACTTTTCTATATAGACATATATAAATTTTAATAATTTTTTTAATTTTTGAAAATATAGATAATAAAATCTATTAACTATTTTATACAGATTTGACTCATACCATTTAAATAAAATAAAATTTTAAATTAATCAAGCATTACACACCAAATATTTCTATTAAAAAAAAAACTCGAGTGTGTATCTTTTATAATTATAATTTTTTTTTTAAATCATTCTATTTTTATTATTAATACTTTTTTTTTAAATCATAATTTTTAATGATTTTAATATATACAATATAATTTTATAACATTTAATCATAAATTTAAATAATTTTTCTTTAGTCATTAATAAAAATCTAATTTCACTATATTGTTTGTATTATATAATTTTATAATTATTAATAGTTATTTTATTACTAGATAAATTATTATTACATAAATATAATCAAAATAATATATAATCTTAAGCAAATAATTGATAATTAAGTTTAACTAAATAATAAAATTAAATTAAAAATTTAACTAAACAATTAAAGTATTCCATTACAAGCATTACACAACAAATATTTTTTTATTAAAAAAGATAGGAAGAAGATGGGCAAGAACAGGCGAGTTGTTGGGAATGGAGGAGCTAGGGTTTTTGTGGGTGAAGACTCAAGTGAAAAGGATGAGGACGATGATGCAGATGGGTTGGGAGAAGGTCTTCTCCTTTCAGCCTGTGCTTGTTGTTTATTGTAGGATTTTGCCAAGATCAAGGGCATAATGAAAAGCATAAAAGAGAGACAATAGAATGACAAGAACAAACTGTATTCTCATCAATATGCAAATGATCAACTGGATTAACCAATACAATGAATATAGGCCTGCTTATATAGGCAAGGCCATATGGATGTACGATCACACAATTATGACATGTGGCTCAATGAGAAACAAGGGTAGGTAAGAAATACTAGGGGTAGGTAGGAGAAATAATATAACATTCCACAAGAGGTGGATGACCCACCGAATGTGGAGTATAACAGCAAAATAAGACCACAAAAGGTGGAATTTCTCCTACAAGCTCTATCCCTATGTGCACACTTCCCTAAGTGTCTCAAATCCAAACTACAAAGAGATGCATTATCCTAAGTTAACTTAAGTAAAGTGTAATAATATCCAAAATGAATATTTATTTACACCAACACCCCCCCTTAACTGCAACTTAGGGGAATGAAGACTCAAGTCAACAATGCAAGATGGGTCCCGGCTACTAGGCCATGATAGGTACCCATGTACAATATGCAAATGCAAGCAAAACCATGCAATGCAATCTCTCACAAACGGAGAAAGGGAAAAAACCCAGTGGGAAAAAACTCCCCCCCAAAAGAGAGATGAATGTACAAAAGACTCTCAAAGAAGAAGGACAAAACCTCAAAAGAGGAAAAAGTCCCCCCCATAAGAGAGGAAGGAGAAGTCAGCTGACCCCCCCTAATGACACATCCCGCACCCCCAAGAGAGCTTGCAACTATTGGAACTTACTCTCGGTGAAAGGTTTGGTGAATATGTCAGCAACCTGCTCTGTTGTAGGACAATACTGCAATTCAATGACCTGCTCCTGAATGAGCTCTCGGATATAGTACATATGAATCTCGATGTGTTTGGTCCGCTGGTGCTGGACCGGGTTCTTCAAGATTGCAATAGCACTCTGATTGTCACAATGTAGAACTGTCGGCCATGGAGTGGTGAATCCAAACTCTGTGAGAATCTGCTGGAGCCAAATGGTCTCAGTCGCTGCGTTAATAGTGCCTCGATACTCAGCCTCAGTCGAAGAGAGAGCAATAGCATGTTGCTTCTTGCTCTGCCAACAAATGGGGCCCGAACCAAGGTGAAAACTGTAACCAGAAGTAGACTTACAATCATCAAGATCGCCAGCCCAATCGGAGTCTGTGTAACCAACCAAGCAAAGTCATGTGCCTGCTGCATAGTGAATCCCATAGTGATGTGTACCCTAGATGTAATGAAGGATGTGTTTAGCGGCTTTCCAATGAAGCTCATGTGGTTCCTGCATGAAGCGGGAAACCATGCCAACTGCAAATGAAATATCAGGGCGTGTATGAGTCAAGTAAATGAGACTACCCACAAGCTGACGATACAAAGTGGCATCAACTGGTGGAGAAGAACAGTGAGCCTCAAGCTTGACTCTTGAAAGAAAGGGAGTCAGGGCAGGCTTACAATTAGCCATATGAAAGCGTGCAAGTAGATCAAGAGCATACTTGGGCTGCGATAGTGTAATCCCGGAAGGTGACTGTGAAATCTCTATCCCGAGAAAGTAGTGCAAAAGACCCAAGTTAGTCGTAGCAAATCTGTCATGCAAAGCAGATTTGACCCTGCTAATGATGGATGAAGTACTCCCTGTAATGATCAAGTCATCAACATAGAGCACAAGTATCAAGTGAGAGTCATCCTGTCGCAAAATGTAGACATTTGGATCGGAATGACACCTAGTGAACCCTACGGAGAGAAGAAAGGAATCCATCTTGGCGTACCAAGCCCTGGGGGCCTGCTTAAGGCCATAGAGAGATTTCCTTAGTCTACAAACCAAGGAAGTATCCTGGATGAAACCCTGTGGCTGCTCCATATAAATCTCCTCATCAAGATCACCATGAAGAAAAGCACTCTTCACATCCATCTGATGTACAGCCCAACCATGAGCTGCAGCAATAGCAAGAGTCAAACGAATGGAGTTCATCTTGGCTACGGGTGCAAAGATCTCAGTATAGTCAACACCTGCAACCTGAGAGACACCTTTCGCAACAAGCCGAGCCTTATACTTATCCACATGACCATCCGCTGCAAACTTGGTCCGATAGATCCACTTACATCGAACCATCTTTCTCCCCTTAGGGAGATGGACTAAATCTCATGTGTTGTTCCTCATCAAGGAACTATACTCTTCCTCCATAGCTTGGTCCCACTCAGGAACCCCTGATGCTTCCCTAAATGTCTGTGGATCGGAAGCGGTAGCAATGAATGCATGTGGTAGATTCTGATGCTATGATCGAGTTCTCCATGTATCTGAAGGATCCCCAACAAGAGAACCCGCGAACTCAAGTGCCTGTCGAGCCAAACAAGGTCTAGGTGGAGGTGGAGAATGAGGCTCCTCAACTGCAAGTAGACCCTGCGGAGGTGTAACCCTACGAGTTGGAGTTGAAGGAGTCTCATCATCTGAATCACTAACATCACTATCCACAATGGAGGAAGGTGGAGGAGGTAGAGAGGCTAAGCTAGGAGAGCTTTCCTCAAAGTGAACACTCCTCTCAATGAACACCTCATGTGTCTCAGGATCCATCAATCTATATGCCTTAACACCCTCAAGATATCCAACAAATATGCAAGGCTGATTCTAAGGTTCCAATGCCTTGCGTTTCTGTGGAGATATGCGAGCCCATGCTGGACACCCAAAGACTCTGAAATGTCTCACAATCGGTTTCCTACCAACCCAAGCTTCAAAAGGAGTAATACCTTGCAAAGCTTTGTGAGGAACCTGATTCTGGATGTGTGTGGCACAACTGATAGCCTATGCCCAAAAGGCGGGATCAAGAGAACATGCATGTATCATACAGCTAGCCATTTCTTTGAGAGTTCTATTCTTGCATTCTGCAACCCCGTTCTGCTGTGGAGTGTATGCGACAGAATGTTGAAGATCAATCCCCTCAAATGTACAAAAATCCTCAAGTCTTTTGTTCACATATTCCCTTCCATTATCTGTACGAAGAATCTTGACCACTTTCCCTAATTGCTTCTCCACATGAGTCTTGAAGTCCTGAAATCTGTCAAATACTTCACTCTTATGAATAAGAAAGTAGACCCAAGTGAAGCGGGAGTAGTCATCAATGAATGTGAGGACATAGCGAGCCTTACTAAATGAAGGTGCTGGAAATGGACCTACTACATCGCTGTGAACAAGTTGAAGAACTTCCAAAGCTCTCCAAGCTTTCCCCTTATCAAACTTCTCTTCGGGATGCTTGCCCATGGAACAACCTGAACATACACCCTCTGAAAAACTGATTCGAGGTAGACCTGTGACCATGTCTTTAGTGGTGAGCTGTTGAAGATAGCGGTAGTTGAGGTGACCAAACCGCTCATGCCATAGCTTACTTTCTGAATTTGAATGAGTAAGAAAGGCCCTAGAAGGTGAACTTGGCACAAAGTGGGAGAATGAATAAAGCCTTGAGTTGTCATTTACTTGTCCCACTGCTACCAAGGCATCATCATCAAGTTCCTTTACCACAACTGAATCTGGTGTAAACTCAACCTTTTTCCCATTCCCATAGTGAGTGATTTGGTAGATGGAGAGAAGGTTAGTAGACAAGTTAGGAACATAGAGAACATTCTCAAATGTTCCATCATCCATGTCAACTGAACCTTTCCCTTCAACCTCTACTTGTGTATCATCACCTATGTAAATGTGAGGTACCTTAGATGGCTCCAATGAAGAAAACTGCTCCTTTGTAGAACCCATGTGATATGAGGCACCCGAGTCAAGTATCCATTGTTGTGAAGAACCTGTTGTAGCCACAAATGCTTGCCCTTTTCCTTTAGACTGTGAGGAAGAGGAAGGAGATGAATCCTTCTTTATGTAGGCAAATGGCAAGTTGTTGTTGTTTTTCTTAAGAAGATTAGTTAACTCATCAACTTGCTTTGCGTGGCATTGATGCTCATCATGACCATACTTCTTGCAATATGCAAAAGTTGGTTTATCCTTCTTAGGTGGTGTCCCCTTCTTGGAAGAGGATGAAAAACCGTCGTGTGATGGAGAGAATGATTGTCCTTTTTCCTAGTGTGGCTTAGACTTAGAGTGCTTCTTCTTCTTGTTGGAATCTTTGCTTTGACTTCCTTGATTCCCTTAATTTGCCACCAGACTTTGAAGACTTGAGAAGTCCCATGTTCAACAACTTAGATTGTTCCAATATTAACATTTCTGTGAAAGCATCAAATGAAGGCATAACATAGGAACTCCCCACTGTCAAACGATGAGTTTGGAAGCTAGACACAAATGCTGCATATTCTGGTGCAAACTTGACCATACAATTTCTGAAACATATCCCAAGCCTCTTTGATTGTTGTACACTTTTCAATATGAAAGATGAGGTCAACTGAGACATACTTGCGCAAAGTTCCAAGAGCCATGCAATTCTTTGTGAGCCATTCTAATTGAGCATTTGGATCAGCCTTAGGATCAGGTGGTGTTGTTATTGTTCCATCTATGTAATGTGTGAGACCCTTTTCTATTAATTTACTCCATACTTTAATTTTCCATAATGCATAATGGAAATTTATGAGGACTCATTGCAACAAAAATGGAAAGAGCACAAAGAGAGGCACAATCACACAAGACACCCCCCCAAATTCACTCAATCAAAGAACCCCCCCAAAAGTGATGATTTGGCACTTTATAATTAGTGCGTATACAATGGGCCACTTGCAAAAAATGGCAAAGTGGACTTCTGATTACAATTTTACAATTGCCTCAATAAGGCCAAAAGAGACTCAGACTGGCAATGCAAGAGATCTAAACTAAGATCCAAGCATTTTACAAGTACCTAATAGGCCAAATAAGACCAATATCTGAAAGTACAATTTTCACTCAAAATATTTGAAATATTATCATAGATTATGAAATTAGATGAAAAAACATGCACTTTCAAAAAAAACGGCACCTGAAAAGGAGGTCATATGAGCTCAAACGAGGCCTTTGAAGTTGCAGAATTGAAGATTGGACAGGTACAGTTAAGAGAATCCAAAAATTCTGAAAAACCTGTGCACCAAAATCATAAAATAACCACACCACTGCGAAGATCATGAAATTTTAGCCCATTTCAAAAAAAATTGCACCAAAAAAGGAGCAAAAATGAGCAAGATATGGCCTTTCAAAGTTGGACTGCAAAACTGAAAAGCTCAATGGAGAGGGGGTCAAAAATTTCAAAACTCTGCTGATGTGGTGCTGATGTCAACAATTTACTGGCTTAAATTTGACAGTCGTATGACCGTCGCAAAAACTTCACCTCCCTGCTGACTGGGTGTTCGTACCGTACGGACTGCTGACTGGGCGCAGTGACTGTGCAGCTGACTGGGTGTCGTACTATATGGACTGATGATGTGGCACAGTGACAGAGCATATGGTTGTTGACCGCGGGCTAGTGGCCACCTGCCACGTGGCGAGCACGGGTCCGCCTGTTTAGAGGACGCCGGAGAGGAGGGAAGCGCTACTGGAGGTTATCGACGGCCGGAGCCAACGGTAGGCCGGGAGCCGAGGTGGCCGGCGGGAGAGCGAGGCAGCGAGCGGGTGGTCTGGGCGGCGACAGGAGACTCTGGGGGAGTACGGGCCGGCAGGCGCTGCAGTGTACAGCCGGGCGACGGACCTGCAGCGATCGACAGAGTATGGGGGGGTCTGCAGACCCCCAAAACAACAAAAAATAATATTTATTTTTTTTATCGCTATTTTTTTTTCGATTTTTTTTTTTTTTGTTGAAAATAATAAAAAAAAATTTCAAAATCCGTACGATAATAGCCAAAATGGGGAAAAAAAAATTCTCACCAAAATAGGTCGACTTTATAGTCGAAATTCATGGAAACGGCCTCCCGGATTCAACGGTAATGTCCAAATCGTTGTATGACGCCCCCAAAAAATGAAGATCCCCAAATCCGAAAATTGAAGCCTCCAAAATGTCTCCAAAAAACTAATCAATGAAGCCCTTTCGGCTCTGATACCATGTAGGATTTTGCCAAGATCAAGGGCACAATGAAAAGCATAAAAGAGAGGCAATAGAATGACAAGAACAAACTGTATTCTCATCAATATGCAAATGATCAACTGGATTAACCAATACAATGAATATAGGCCTGCTTATATAGGCAAGGCCATATGGATGTATGAGCACACAATTATGACATGTGGCTCAATGAGAAACAAGGGTAGGTAAGAAATACTAGGGGTGGGTAGGAGAAATAATATAATATTCCACAAGAGGTGGATGACCCACCGAATGTGGAGTGTAATAGCAAAATAAGACCACAAAAGGTGGAATTTCTCCTACAAGCTCTATCCCTATGTGCACACTTCCCTAAGTGTCTCAAATCCAAACTATGAAGAGATGCATTATCCTAAGTTAACTTAAGTAAAGTGTAATAATATCCAAAATGAATATTTATTTACACCAACATTTATCACTGCATGTTGGTTTTGCTTTTGGTTGCAATTTTTAAAAGCACTGGACTGGGTGCGATGGGGAAGGAGGTGATCATTTCTTCTAGTTTTCCCCTAATCTCCTTGGAAAGGGTTGGGGACTACAAGCTTTTTTTGGGTGCTGAAGGCAGGGCTATGTCTGGTTTTAGGAAGGTGTGGCTATGTTGGTGGGTGCTCTTGGCTTTGGGAGTGAGAAAAATGCTTTGCAACTTTGGAGATGGAAGACCTAGTCTTTTGGGGTTGGGATTTTTTGTTTATGTGTCTTTTCTACTACGGGTTTTTCTCTGCTCAGGTTTTGTGGGGCTTCCACTCTTGTGGGTGGTTTGGTTGTTTTGGATGGCCTACTGCTTTTGTTCATTGGTTTTTTCTGTGTGAACCCTTTGTTCTCTCCTAGTTTATTCCTTGGTGAGGGTTTTTTATGCTCTTCTTGTCCATTCTCATGGATCTTTGTATGAGTCATTTTCCTCTCCTATGGAGGTGGAGTGGCGACATGGGTTCTAGGTTGAGTTTAGGCTATCAGGATAGTCGGGTTGCTCTCTTTCCTCTCCTATTGAGGTGGCCCTTTGTCCTTTTGATGTGGAGAATAGGTGTGGGAGAGTTTCTCAGTTGCAACTCTTTGCATTGCTAGTTGAGGGAGCTAGTCAAAACCCTCATGGTTTTGTTTGCAGAAGATTATGAGTTTGCAGTTTTACCCCTATTTTCCAAAAAGGTTTGTTGGTTGTGGGAGCTTGTAAAACTCTCTTGGCCAAATTACGCTTTCAGAACAAGATGTCATTTTTTGGGCCTCGGGAGGTTATGGGATTCTTGTCCACATTTTCTTGTCAACCTGTGTTCCTTCTTGTCCTATTGAGGTGGCCCTTTCTCCTATTAAGGCAAAGAGTAGGTGTTGAGGAGGATGTTGACTGTCACAGTTCATGCTGCTGGTTGAGGGAGCTGGTCATAACCCTCATAGTGTTCTTCATAGATGGTTATGGATTCACAATCTTATCAGTATGTCCCAGAATGGTTTGCTGGTTGTGGGAGCCTTTAAAAACCCTATTGGCTAGATTGTGCATATAAGTAGAGTTGTTGTTTTCTAGGTCTTAGAAAGTTATGGGAGCCTTGTAAAACCCACTTTCAAGGTTGAGGGAGCTTGGAAAAACCCTATGTTTTTATTTTCTTTCTGGGACTAGCTGGTTGCTAGCAGTTTTCAAGAGCCCTGTTTGGCCATTGTTTATTTTTTGTTAGGTTTTGGATATGTGGCCTTTTGTGGCCAGGAGCTTCTACTACAAGTTATGGGAGCCTGGGAAAACCCTTCTTGTTGGCTGAGGGTGTCTGTTAAAACCCTTGTTCCTTGAATTTTGTGGTCTAGTGTATGTTGATTTAGATTATATGTTCATGCTAGCCTGTGTTGTAATGTCTTATGTGTAAGGTTTGGCTGGTGTTCGGCTACATGTGGATGTACTACTGATTTTGGTTTGTGCAGTCTCTAGGTTTGGACTTTGGATGCCCGTAAGTCTAGAAGGTTTCAGGTCCTTTTAAAATCTATTGTTCACTACTGAGTAGTCTAGCTCATTTCTTGTTGGCAACTTTCTAATTGTTTGGGTTTCGAGGTCCCATCAAAACTTGTTTTATCCCAATCAAAAAACAAATATTTTTTATTAAAAAAAAACTTTGTAGTTTTTATAATTATATATTTTTAAAAATGATTCTATTTTTTATTAGTACTTTTTTAAATTCTTAATTTTCTTTTTAATCATTTTAATATATACAATATAATTTTATCATTTAATCATAAATTTAAGTATTTTTTATTTAGTCATTAAAAAATATTAGTTTTCACTTTATTGTTTACATTATATTATTTTTTAACTATTATTAGTTATTTTATTAAGATCAATTATAATTAACATTACATAAATATAGTTAAAATAATATAGAATCTTAAACTAATAATTAATAATTAAGTCTAAGATTAATTTTATTATTATAATTTCTTTTTTATATAGGTAAAAGGTTTTTGAATTAATTAAATCTGGGTTTTGAAACTGGCTTAAACCAGTTGGGGCTACAACTAGATAATTGCCTCCACAAACTAAAAACCACCATAATGTAATGACCTCTCAACAGTTTGCCTAGAACAAAGTTTCATGTGGAGAATGCCCTCCTTCAAAGCTCTCTTCTCCCCCTTTCCTCTTACTTCTTGTTAGCCTTCTTCCTGAATAGAATCCCTTTGTGGCTCCAAAGATGAAACTCCCGGTAGTGCCTTACTCTCCCCCACTCCATTATGTGGATCCACATGCTGATCGATTATGTCTACCATAGAACTAAAACCTGAGTGATGATAATCCTTACTACTTGACACTGACGTGACCATGGTTTTTGAGGTTGAAGGATCTATACTCTGCATCCAGACTCGGATTTTCGTTGACATTTTTTACATATTTCTTTCCCATGCTCTCCTTCTAAATGTCAACCATTTCCTTCTCAATCAAATAACGATGAGGGGATACCTCTCTCCACCAAGTGACCTTTCTATTTGAATTTTGACTATTACATTTAGCTGTCAAATTCTTAGTTTGATGACATCTTCTACACCTAAATACCCTTCTCAAAATTCAAAGATAAATCTATAGGTTAAGCCTTAGTCAAATCCATTTCCACTAATACGTGTGCATAGGTGGTATGCATATACTCCAGGGACCCTTCATCCACCCCCAAATATTTCCCCAAATTATTACCTACAACTTTAAAATGGGATTCAAACCAAAACTATAACGACAAATTTGGAAGTCTTACCTAAATTGGTATCCTATTAGATGATTCAATAGGTGGGTTAAAAGTTGGATACCATGGTTTGATCAAGATAGTGTGCTTCTCCTTCCAGCTCTAGAGAGACTTGCAACAGATTCTATTCCTATCCTCTAGATTGTCAAAAATCACCACAAAAAAGACACGAGCACCTAGATAAATCTGCACATCCCCCATCAAAATAGGGCTCTAGACCTCCGTGATCCACATGTAAAGATCTCTAAGACCCAACCAAAATCATTGAAGTCTCCCTATCAATCCCATCTTAGCAAAATATTGCTCACTCTAATAAACTTCCTTAGTTGTCTCAAAATCTAGACTCATTGTTGGTTTATATGTCATTGGCTCACCCTAAGAAGAGGACATTGAAGCACATTTGGAGCCCCCATTTCAACAGTCCTAAACCCTCAACTTAATCCACTGACTTCCTTGCTCCAGATTCATTTGTGAACCATAACAATTCATCCTCCAATCAGAGAAGTCGTTATTATAATGAGGGCCATAGTGGATCTTGCCCCTCTACAAAAACCCACCATTGTTTTCAAACCTTGTTGCAGTAGGCACACCCAAGCATTTCCTAAAACCTCAAGGATCTTGAGTCGTATATAAGGACACCAAAGAATATCATTATCACTATTGTCGTACAAATCCATAGTAACTCAAACCTAAAAAAATCATAGAATCCAAAGATCTCCTCAATGATGACATTTTTTCTTAAGGTTCCTACTCTTTAAAAATAATTTTATTATTATAATTATAATTATATAGATTTAATAATGAAATTAAGATTTATTCTTAAGAAAAATGTATATTTTCACTATAATGTTTATATTATAATTATGAAAATTATTTTGTTGAAGTGAGAGTTATATTTAATATTACAAAATATAATTAAAATAATATAATTTTAAAATAACAATAATTTAGAATTAGAACAAATATTTTTATTACAATACTATGAATGCAAGTACTCGCTACTATGTGACACTTGTTTCTAATATATTATTATGCTATAATTTTATTGTATTATATATTTAAAACAATGTAGAAATATTTTATTTTTATTTTTATATGTATTTATGAAGAATATTGACTTGCTAATCTCGTAATAAAAATAGTATAAATTAAAAAATAATAAAAAATATGTTTTTTATTTTTCATAATTGTATTAAATTAAATGCTTCTACTTTTTATTGACGAAAGTTTTTGCATCTATATGAAAGTATAACACACCTTCCATATAACATAGTATATTAATCCATTCAAACTGATTAAACTGATAAATGAAGGTAGGCAATTTACTGGACTTCGACTTTTGCTTAGTCTGCTGACGAAAACTTAGAACAGCTGAAGTTAATTACATTAAACACAGAGAAACCAAAGACTTGGAAGACAAAGTGTAGAAAAATGTTTAAAATCTTGGTGAATGTTCGCACAGGCTTTTGGGCATGTTCCGACTCAGCCAAAGAAATTTAAAAGCATTGGATTCTCAGTCTACCACGCGTTGGAAGGCATCAATTTGTGAGGATGTGGAGCAATTTCTAACCAAATAGTAATATGACTCGCATCAGTTATGTCCTATTTGCTCCAACTCATACAAGTCTCTCATGTTTTGAAAAAATGTTCTCGAGTTTTGAACGAGGGGTTAAGTGTGTGGTCTTTATATCGTAAAAGGTAAGGAATCATGTTTTAGTTAAATGTAGAATTAGGGAACGGTTTAAATCACACACATTAAGTTTACATTTCTAAGCTTAAAAGTGTTAAACACTCAAAGCTGATTGGCATTTTATAGACTTAATATGTTTTTTAATGTATGTGGTCACACTAAGATTACATTTCTAGATCTAAAAAGTGTTAAACACTCAAAATTGACTAACGTTCTCTAGACTTAATATATTGCTTAGTGTGTGTGGTTTAAGGCTGGCCCAGAATTAGTATATTTATATTTAGAGAAATGTGTGGAGAAGATGTCAAGAGATCATTTTAGAGCTATTTATTTGTTTAAAAAATTTGATAAATTTTAAGAGATGATATTATAATTTCAAAGGAGAATTTGAGTTTTTCAATTCAATAACTTATTAAAGGTAAATACAATCAAATATTACTCATCAACATATAGTAGAGATTGCAAAGAATCACATTGTGTAAACCTAGCCACCAACCTAATTATTTTATTTTATTTAAATCCCGTCACCAATTTCTAGAAAATGCAAGTTGCACACCCCTCCCCATAATCCTAGTTACCCCTTAATTTGCACATTCCTAAATCATGGGATTAAGAAGGAGTCACTTCTCAACCATTAAGGCTCTTACAAAGCCTTCAATGCCTTCTCCCTTTTACAAGCAAACCCACATGAATTTTGACCATCCTAAACCCCACTTTAACCCTTGCACATTCCCCCAACCCTTGGTTAAAGACTTACCCATTAACCCAACCATCCATTGATAACCCTCAAGTCCCCTCAAGCCTTTAAGGCTTTGTCCATTTCCTTTTCAATTCTTCCCTTGTTGACACTTGCCAACATGTGATTGCTTGGGGAAAAGCACTTGGATTGAGGATCATGAAATCCTCAAGAAATCCTAGCCCCTCTTAATCCAATCAATCTCAACCCTCCATGGCCTCATTTTCTCTATAAATAGAACCCTTTCTTTCATTGTTGAGTGGATTAGAATTATTCATATGCATTGTTATATTGTATAGAATTTGAATTCTTTTGTAGGAAGGATTGGTATCATGTCTTAGCTCTTTCACTAGGTGGAATCGCTATCTGACATCCAATACCTAATTCACATCTTCATTCAAGACTTCACTATCATTAACCATCTCCCAATATTCATTTGCCATCCTTGTGTTGGTGCTCAAGCTGAGAGAAAAATTCATAGCAGCGAGATCCTAGAGAGGAGGAGGACAAGGAAGAGAGAATATCATGGGAGCATCATGGGGAAGTATTATGTTCATTTAGTTGCTTATTTTCTTAATTAGCTTCTTTGTTAATCTTCTTTGATATGTTATTGAAATGGTTTCAGTTCATTTTGTTTATGGTTGGACTTGTTATTTAAATGAATTCATGATATGATTTTCCCCATCTCCATTTCCTTAGCATCACATATTAGTCTATAGACCATGTTATTACTGTTAAACGATGCATTCTTCTATTCATAGCCATTTGGCTCGAGAACAAGACTGGGGAGATAAGGCAGTAGATCTTACTCAAAGTAATGATTCTTTATCCCTTGTTTCCAAGATAAATAATTCTCTGAAGTTAGCTTGACAACAGAAAGATGGAAATAATTATCAAGAGACATAATTAACCCCCCATAAATGGAACTTTTATCACAATCCATGATTACAAAGATAACATTGAGAGATACTTCAGAAAGCAACACGACAGTGGGTGATCGTTTGGGTGGAAAATAAGGAAATTCTCGTGAGAAAAATGACGACGTTTTGAATGTGTCATGAGATAGTTACCTTGCATTGTTTGATCCCCAAAGTGCACTTGTTTGGTTGCCAAATGTGAGAAAGAAAACTTCTCATGTTGCAGTGTTGGGAGGCGACATTGTGTCTAAGATTATTATTTGGCAAAGCTTCGAACATCCCAGAGATGGCTGCTTGCCGAGGATGAAGTTGCATAGAGGCCAAAAGTTAAGTTGGTGCCATGGAAGATAATGTTTGATCATAATATGTGAAGAAGAAACTCACTTAATTCATTGGAAACCAGACATAAAAGGTCAAATTCCAAATACATATGAAGTGTGGGTGTAAATATAAATACATTACTGTTAGGTTTCAATAGATCATTTAAAAGGATATATATAATTAAATAGAAGTCATTATTATCATAGTAAATTGGAGCATGACTAACATACACATACATGAAAAAACAATAAAAAGGTCAATAAACAAATAAAGAGTGAAATAATTCCATAGCAAGAGACAAAGAGAATGCCCCTTATACATATACTTGTAGTCTGAACAAAACAATAAATAGATTTACATTTCTTAGATCAGTCATTACTAAAGGACTATAATGAAAAAAGGGGAAAGCCTAAAACGACATGAAAAATTCAAATTTATTTAGATAGTTAAGGTAAATTCTTCTTTCGGTGCTTAAATGAGTAATTATATTCAATCTAATTTCATGTAGAATGTGAGGCCTTTTTGAACATCTTTTTGAACATGTAACTCCCAAGCCTTTCATTGTTTATTATCACTTTCTCATTTGTAGTCACTCTATATTTCAAGTGATAATGTGTCACCCAAACTAGAAGCAATATGATAAGAAAAAACCATTTCAAAAAAAAAAAAATCATGGAAAATTTTACATTCTCATCCAAAATCTAAAGAAACTAGAGGAATGACTACTTGTTAGATGCGAGGTCATTCTTATTATTAGCATTATTATGAGGTAATGTGCATCAATTAGTTATGTATTGACATTCAAATTATCATCAAGTATAACATAACACTCTTTAAATGGTAATAAATACTTCTAAAATTTCTAATTAAATTATGATATAAATACTATATTAGATGCACCATACTACATCTAAGAAGCATTCAATGCCTTAAAACAATAGAAACAAAGTCAAACAAAGAAAAAATAATTATAACAAATCTTACTCAAGAGAAAACATAAAAAGGAAGCCATTGAGGAGGAGGAAAACAAGCATAAAAGAAATCGACACTTGATCTAAGGCATTAAGATAACTTGACCATACAAGATTATGATATGAGCTTGATAAGCATTTTATATTTGATTTTTAGTAAGCATACTTCATCAACAATAACTAAAATATAAGGGGCACAAGAAATGCACATTCTGGGTGTGAGATTTTTTAGTCCTTTTTATCATTTTTTATTTTGATAGCTTCATTGTAATTGTGTTGTTTTATAGCATTTGACTATTGTTTATCCCATCTTTTTGGTAGCTTTGTAAATGGGTTGGGGTCACTTCTGAAACCTCTTTTATCTAAGAAAAAATATCAACAACAAATAAGATAGAACAATGTGCATATAGAAGATTTTGAATTATAACTTAAAATTTACTTAATATCAAATATTGTAGATTTTTAAAATGCATAAAAAAATTGAACCATGATGAAAAACAAACTAAGTTTAGAATTATATTTTAGATGGAACTTCTTGACCAATTGATCAACTATAACAAACCTTGTATTTAGACAATCCATTGAATCTAGATATTTAAAACAAAAAATAAATGAACTTTCCAAAAAGACCCTTTGGTTTATATATTTCTTTAAAAATTAAATAAATTAACACATTTTTCTTCCATATATTCAATATTTTATCTTGAAAAAATTATATATAAATCTCAGCACAGGAAATGAAAGAATTGAAGTCTGCTTTTTTTTGGGCCCGATGAAGAAATTGTGCAGGCGGTGAGTTGGATAGGCATTTCTTCCTATCGCTGAGACAAACAGAAACCTTGGGGAGAGGGACCCACGGTAATGGCGCGTATTAAATATTTATAGTTTTGAACTATTATTAAAGTTAAATCATATTTTGTAGTCAATGTATGCCATTAATATTTAGATCTAAATTATTTATTAAATAATTTATGTCTTTTCAAGGTAGATGGTAAAGAGATATACATTGAAATCTAATTGCCAATATTAAATTAATATAAAAGCTAATGAAGTGAAATTTATTATATTTTTTCAATTAAATAAAAGTGAGGCTTACCATTAAATATTTTAATAAATAAATTATTATTAAAGATTAGTTTTTTGTCATTAGAAAATGATATATAAGGATCGCAATTTGAAGTCAAGAGATGCATTTAATATGTAGATTTAAAATATTTATTATATAGTAAATGCTTTATCAAGATAGGTGGCAAAGTGATTACATATAGATCTAATTGCCAATATTTTAAACTAACATAAAATAAATTATGTCAATTATGTCTATATACAATATTTGAATATAATGTCTATATATATATAAGAGTTATATATTTAAAATTCCAAATACATGCCAAAATAAAAAAAGACTTACATATTAATTGTTTCAAATACAAAACATGTAGTCATGAGGAGTTGCATTATTGTTGGCTTTAGAATACTCTTAGGAAATGCAATTTAAAACTTTTGCTTGATTAGCCGTTCTAAAAGAAAGAAAATGAATCCATAAATATAGAAATTTGATGTTAATTCAATTGCAATTTAGGACTTTTTTTCATATTAATTGAATTACAATTTATAACTTGTTTTCAATGGGCAACTTTGAAAAAAAGAAAATAAGTTTACAAGTATATTATATAAATTTGATGTTTAATGAATTAGATTCTTAAACTTAGTAAAATCTAATATTGTAGAATTAGTATATAATGTATTTGTAAAATTTGGTCTAGTGGAATTTAATGATTATATATTCTCAAACAAACATACATTTGTAATGTCTTTGTGAACTACAATAGTAAGACGAGAAATCTTCCTCTATCAAAGTCATAGCTCTATTTAGATGTCCTACCAATAGTTGACAATCTTTTTTCTTTTCTAGTATACACTATGATTGTAGAGAATTCCAAAATCTGGCCCCTTAAATTCATATAAGGATTGTCATTTTATATTTTAGGTTATAGAGTAAACTTATTTAAGATTAATTATCAATAAATTAAGTTTTCATATATACTAAATTAGGTTAGGTGCATATATTATAGAGGAAGAATAAAACAATTTTTCAAAAATAAGTGAAAAATATAGAATAATATTGAAATAATTTTAGGTATAAGATCATGCTAGAATAAGATCATGTTGGAATAAAAATGTGTTATATAATGAACATAAATTGTGTTAGAAGTGTTAAATTAGTAGATCTTCGTAGTTAAATATAAAGATACAATATAAAAATAGTAAGTGTTAATAAAAAAACATTAGGATAACTTTATTATTCAATAAGTTATGCTTAGAAGAGAAATATGGATATATTTTAATAACAAATGATATTTTAGTGTTCAAGTAGTGGGGATTTTTAGATTAAGTTTTGGTCAAATCTTTAAAAAATTTATTTTATGGCACTTCATAAAGGATGTGTTACTTTGACAAGTTACACAATGAGTTACACCTCGGGCCCATTGTACGTTTATAAAAAAACAAAGGTCTCATGATATTTCATGTAACATCTACAAGTTGACAAGGTTAGCCTGCACGAGTATTGGTCCTTCTCCCCTAGAGTCACGATGGATGAGTCATGCCAGAAAGTCCAAGGTTTCTTGTGACATTGATAGCTACATGCCACTCCTTTTCTCCCTACCACCTTTTGATCTAAAATTAATTTGACCTAAAATTGATGAAAAACACCTTCAAGGCATCTACCAAATGGACAGTTGGATTACTGCTAAGTCTAACGAAGCAATATAAATACCTTGTGCATGCCTCACCCATAGAATTAATTTGCAAATATACCAAAAGGGAGAATTTCATTAGACACCACACAAGACGATGGAAATTTCACTTTCAACAATTTTGATATTCAAAACTTGCAAAATATTGTTTCTACTCCTTCCTGCTCGTGGACTCTAATACCACATTAAAATTTTAATTAAATCTGCAAATCAAAATATGGATCTAGCTAAAAACAAAAGTACAGAACTTCCAAATGAAAGAAAAAAATTTAGAGTAAGAATAAGAATGATGAAATGTTTCATTAATTTACAAATGAATGAAATTACAAGATATAAAGCCTTGTCAAAGCAAAAAAGGAAAAAAAGAATAAAAGAAAAAATAAGAATTAAATTGAAAAAAAAGAAATATTCTTTAATTAGCTTAAAAATCAATGAAACAACAGTTTTTTCAAGTCACAAGAATTAAACAAAAAACCGCAACAATTATCCATAAAACATGGATGAAACAAATCCATAACGCGTGGCACAAAAACAGGTAACACAAACAAATCAGACCATACTTTCAAAGAACAGTACATTTGGATTGGGATTCTTTAGCCCATATGAAAATAATACCAACATGATAGAGTGGGTGATTGTTTGGGTGGCAAATAGGGAAATTCCCGTGAGAAAAACTGACGATGTTTTGAATGTGTCAAGAGATGGTTACCTTGCATTGTTTGACACCCAAAGTTCACTTGTTTGGTCGCCAAATGTGAGCAAGAAAGCGTCTCATGCTGCAATGTTGGATTCCGGTAATTTTGCAGTGTCTAAGATTATTATTTGACAGAGCTTCGACCATCTCAAAGATAGCTACTTGCCGGGGATGAAGTTGCACAGAGGCCAAAAGTTTTCATAATAAGCTTATTCGCATGCATGTCAAGTGTGGAAGTTCGCTTGATGCTCGTAAAGTGTTTAACCGTCCTGTGGAATATGATTATTGGGGATTACAGAAAAAATGGGTATCCCAATGAAGTAGTCACATTGTTTCACCAAATGCAACGAATAGCTCTCCAACTCAGTCAATTCACATTTCCTAGCACATTCCCATCCTGTGCCAAAATGGGAGATTCGGAACAGGGTATGGACATCCATCAAAGCATAGAAGATAGAGGAAAAAAGTCAAATGTTGTAGTTGCAACTGCCCTGGTATGCAAAATGTGACTGTATAGACAGGGCACGCGAACTGTTTGACAAAATGCCTCAAAGAAATTTGATCTCACGGACTGCGATGATCGCAGGATATGCGCAAACTGGATTTGTTAGAAAGGCTTTAGAAACTTTCAAGCGAATGCAATTGGAAAGTGTACAGCCAAATTCCACAACCTTTCCCATCATCCTCCCTGCCTCTGCCAAAATGGAAGCTTTGAAACAGGGTATGGAGATTCATCAAAGCATAAGATTTTCTTCTCCTTATGAAGTGAACGAGTGGAGTTTTATTTCACATCATAATATGTTTGGCGGTATTGGTCCAACTAGTGGTTAATGAATATATCAAATATGTTTGGTGGTACATGAGTTTTCTCACTAGACACTTGATCCATTTCCAATGATATCCATTCCTCTCTTAAATGTCGAAAGAAAAGTTATTAAATGCTAAAATACATTATAATCATAGGTGAGAAGATAGATAAATCGTAATGGTAAAAAAATCCACTACTATGCAAGGAAAATTAAAACAAATCAATTTATTTATTGAACAAAGTAATTAAATGTATGCAATCAAAAAATTATGTCCTCACAAATTAAAACGTTAATTACTACAATAGACTTGAGTATGATATGTTTTAAATATTTTTTGTTTACTTCACTTGACCAAGGATATCTCATATGTAACCCCTACCATACCTCAAGACAAAAAAATAATGCAATAGCAGGATTTCCTTCATATCAAAGTCCAAGGTCAAGTCACCCTCACACCATGCAATGAGCTCTCATTAATACCTATACCAATACAAACTATATCATGAGAAAACTGTAGACAAATACTACTATTGATCGCATGGAATGCTAGTAAATTCTATCATATTATTCATGTAAAGGAATGCGGATATTTAGATTCTTCAAAAGAATCTGATTGTTTCAATTAGAATGAGGAAATTTTACAAAATTTAAAAGATTGTTGAATAACATCTATATCTAATTATATGTTGCAATGATTATTTGTACAAATCAAAATTTAATGGCATCATTGACAACTAGCACAAATTTTGTAGTTGAGGTAAGTCACTTGCCATGATTTTGGTGAGTTTAATTTTGAAATTGTACTCAGTCAGATCATTTATTTGTTGTGTTTTATTCTCTTCCCAACATCTAGCTTGTCACAAACACAAGTAGGAAATATCATTAAATATTTTGGGTAATGTCATATTGTGTAGCTTCTACTCTTGTAAAGTCTTTTTTCTATCATGTTTTGTTGATTGAAGTCATCTTTCTTGCAATCAAGGTAGCTTCAAATCATTTTAATATATACTAAGAAAAGAGAAAACAAATAACAAGTATGTTTTGCTAATGCATAATGTCAAGCTTTCATCTATAACTATTATTAACAAGTAATATAAATAATTTATTACCAAAACATGTAAAAATTTGAATTATTATATGATTAATTATGTAACATTAAAATATATTTAAATTTTACTTTTAATTTCCTTATCGACATATCCCATGAACCTCTTATAGGTGCATGTGCTAGTTTAAGCTCTTTATACAATGTGGAGTGGACAGAATAGAGCATAAAAGAACAACACGGTGAAATCAGTATGCAGTCATCAGACAGCGCATTTGACTATTAATTCATAAAAAAACAACAGTTTTTTTATTGTTAATTAACAGATTCGGTCAAATGCCCAACATCCAGTCAAACACGTGCAGACAAATCATATTAAAAGTTTGAAAAAAAAGAGTGCGCTGAACTCCTCACACGACTATCTAGATTTCCCCCCTTCAACTAAGTCTTCTCGCTGGAATCTATAGCACTTAACATTTCTTCTCCTTAGTCTAATCGACTGAAGCTCTATGGAGCGAAGGAATATGGGAAGGGAAAGGAATGCTCTTACAGCATATACGCTCCTAGCTCTTATTATTGTTATTCTAAATGGTGTTGAGGGTGGAGATACTCTTCACCACGGAGATTCACTTACTGGAAATCAGACCATACTTTCAAAGAATGGCACGTTTGAATTGGGATTCTTCATCCCAGATGGAAATGAAGAAAATGGCGACTGTTATATTGGCATCTGGTATGCCAACATGACAGAGAGGGCAATCGTTTGGGTGGCAAACAGGGAAACTCATGTAAGCTGTGACATCATATCGGCAGACGTTGACAGCGTTTTGAATGTTTCGAGAGATGGTTACCTTGCGCTGTTTTACGGCCAGGGTGCGCCTGTTTGGTCGCCGAATGTGAACAAGAAGGCGTCCCGTGCTGTAATCTTGGATTCTGGTAATTTTGTATTGTTCGGAGACGACAACCTGTCTGAGATTATTTGGCAGAGCTTCGACCATCCCGGAGATAGCTGGTTGCCGGGGATGAAGTTGCGCAGAGGCCAGAAGTTGGTGCCATGGAAGAATCTTCTGGATCCAGCTCCCGGGCCTTTCTCCTTTCAAATGGATTCTTCTGGG
This sequence comes from Cryptomeria japonica, assembly GCF_030272615.1. Classification (NCBI taxonomy): domain Eukaryota; kingdom Viridiplantae; phylum Streptophyta; class Pinopsida; order Cupressales; family Cupressaceae; genus Cryptomeria; species Cryptomeria japonica. The sequence continues at coordinate 174,128,595 of NC_081407.1, read as the reverse complement.
GCCCAAAAATTCGTTCTACGCTGGAAAAATTCTGTGCAGTACTGGGAGAGTCGATTTTCTGATGTTGAGAATTTCGGCCTCCGCCTACAAGATTCTAGCTCTGAGTCATATGTCACTTATACGTCTTCAACACATCCGTTAACGCGGTTAGTCCTCAACATGAACGGAATGTTAAGAACTGACTACTACTATGCCAATTTCAGTTATGACTATCTTGGGCCGGGCGATCAATGTGAGGTGTACAACTTGTGCGGCCTCTATGGAGCGTGCAACATATATGCTAATCAATGGAGAGCTTGCAGCTGTCTGGAGGGCTTCAGTCCAAGAGACAGTCAGATCTGGGATTTGCGAGAATGGTGGTCGAGCGGGTGTGTTCGCTTAAACCCCTTAAACTGCGATTCCCAAAATGGTAGCACTGATGGATTTATTGAATCCAATGTGTTGTTGCCTGATAACCCCGCTTATTCATACCCTGCGCAGACGAGGGAAATTTGTGAGACAGAGTGTCTTCGCAATTGCTCGTGCACCGCGTTTCGCTACACGGAGCCTGCAGGGCCCTGTCAAATATGGCCTGGTGATTTACACAACCTGCGAAGCACATCGAAAGGTCCAGCTCTCTTTGTTCGCGTAGCTAATGTTTCAATATTTGAACCTGATCCATTGTTCTCCTCTCAACGCAAAACACCTCCTATTGTAGTCTCACTCTCAGTCTCAGTCTCACTGCTTGGAGTTTTTTTCATTGCTTTGCTTATTAGTTACGTACTGCGACGGAGGGGGCGTCGATCAACTTCTACTGAAGGCTGTGACGATTCCTCCACCACCTCACTTAGAATGTTCAGTTGCGCGGAGTTGAAGATAGCAACGAGGAATTTCAAGTATAAGCTTGGGAGGGGAGGATTCGGGTCAGTTTTCAAAGGCAATCTAACAGACACCACAATTGTGGCCGTCAAGAAGCTCGAGGGTTCAAGAATTGCCGAAAAACAATTCCGGGCAGAAATCAGCTCCGTGGGAAATATTCATCATGTGAATTTGATCAGGCTTAGAGGATTTTGTGCACAAGGATCGCACAGGTTACTGGTTTATGATTGCATGCCCAACGGTTCTCTCAATTCCTTCCTCTTCAACTGTAATTCCGAAATCCAAGGGAAGACACTGGACTGGAAAACCCGGTTTGGTATCGCCTTAGGCATCGCAAGAGCCTTACATTATCTCCATGAGGAATGCAGAGATCGTATTATTCACGGTGATGTTAAGCCCGAGAACATTCTTCTAGATGCCGATTATTCTCCCAAACTGGGGGATTTCGGATTGGCAAAGCTTTTGGGTAGAGATTTCAGTCATGTGCTGACGACAACAAGAGGAACGAGAGGGTATTTGGCTCCGGAGTGGATCTCTGGTCTTCCAATCACTCCCAAGGTTGATGTCTACAGTTTTGGAATGACTCTTCTGGAAATAATATCAGGACGAAGAAATCTGGACTTGAGCGTGCAAGAGTCAAGCAAGTATTACTTTCCCGCCTGGGCTGCAATGGAGATTCAGCAAGGGAGCATGATGAATATTGTGGACAAAAGGATTGTAAATAATGCATGTGTTGAGGAGGTGAGAAGGGCTACTCTGGTGAGCTTGTTATGTATTCAAAATGATGAGAATGCGAGGCCAAGCATGGGTCAAGTCGTGCACATGCTGGAAGGGATCACCGAGGCCCACGAAGTCGCACTGCAAATGCCAAGCCACATGGAGGATCACGAAATTGACGCAGGGAGCACTGATAGCGATTGAAGTCTTTATGGTGCCTGGTCAACCTTAAATAGGTAAAGCCAAGCAAGTCTTATCTTTGAGTAGTTTCACCTTATCATGGAAATATGTAATGTTAGGTAGCTGGAAAACCAATTTTAAATGTTATAGCTTTGATTTTATTGCCATGTGTATTTAAATCATGATAATAAATTGTTTAAGATATAATATCAAGTGATAATAGAAAGCACTGTTTTTGACAATTAAAGTATAATCTGATTTGAATGGTGGTATGAGCAGTGAAGATTAAGAAATCAGACAACATGAGATTTAAGTAACATGGTGATTTGAATGGTGGTATGAGCAGTGAAGATTAACTTGAGACAAAATAAAATTTGTGTATTGTCTTCAAAAATGTGTTTAACCGAGTGTCTTAAATTATTGTCTTAAAGATTTGTCTTTATAAAGACAATAAAAAATTCTAGTATTATTGTCTCTTGAGAGACAATTGTATTTTTGTCTTTATAGAAACTATAACTATAATAAAAAACATATTGTCTCTATAGAGACACATATTTCTTTAATCTCACTTATTGTCTTTCTTAAGACAATAAAAATATTCTTATTAGAAAGAATACCACTGTCGTCTCTCTAGAGATGATATAAAACAATGAATTTTAAAAAATAGCTCACTATTCAGATAAATCACTATTGTTAAATGTAAACTACAATCATTGATTAATTCATGTTAGGGCACGCCATCCTCCCACTTGTAAAGCAGGTACTCTTCCATTGAGCTAGCACCCTTTAAGAATAATTGTACCCTTTAGAATCTTGGGTCTCAAAACACCCTTTGGTTTAGTAGTAAGTTTTAAGTCTGAATAATAGTTGAGAACATGTGACCATTGCCAGCCATTTTGCATTTTTGTATTGAACATCTTTTTGTTGCCTTGAAAATAAAACAATTGCATGTTTATTAGACAAAACCTTACAATATCTATCTGGCTCTAGCAACACAAAGAGAATGTACATATATTTTGAATGATACATTTATGTTTGTGAATTGGCACCTACATGGTTTGATTCTTATCCTCAGTGTGACCCTGTTCAATGCAAAACAAGAATCATCAGTCCACAAATTCAAACTACCCTCTTGCTAACTAAATTTCATCAAACACCTAAAATGGATTCTAAAACCAACTCTTTACAATCTTGGAAGTAATTTATAGAATATTATTCAATAAAAAAAGCCTGAAAAACAATTCCAAATAAATCAAAATCATACAAGCCAATGTTTCAATTCACAACGGCTCCTAGTAGTCATTTCATCCATCATTTCAGCATCATCAATATACTCGTTGATGCCTTCAAATATATCTGGAACATAAAAAGAAAGAAATCAGCAATGTAATTGTCATTGACTAATATTACCTATTTTTCACCTATCCAAGTTATTAGTTTTAGCACTTTCAGATTAGATGATACTCAGAAAATCAGAATTTGTTTCCAACTAGGTTAATTAGATTTTCAGATTTAAGCATGATAAGAAATGAATGCAAAAGAGACAAGACAAAGTTACCCTAGGAAAACCTCCTAGGAGGAAAAACCCAACCAGAAAAGATCCTCAGATCTGATTATGGTTTTAGATTCAATTGTCAATTACACACTTATCTGGAGTATAGAAGTTGCAGTCACAAGGAAGATGGTATGGAAGACTACACAGCTAGTTTGTTGACAATGATCATGTTTTACAGTCCTTCTAACTTGTCTTGTTGTGTATGCACCTTTCAACTAGTTGCAGTCGTTTGCTTGAGCCTTCAATGGAGATTCGTAATCACCAATTAGATCTATTGTTCATTTAGTTCGCTGTGATCACTAATTGGATCTGCACATATATGGAATTCGCTGTAAGCACCACTTAGATCTGCACATATATGTAGTTTGATGTGACCTACTGCTTGTAAGGGAGTTCGTTGTACAAGCATAGACTAGATCCACCTTACATTGCCCGCAGAGGGTGGAGAGGATCTTTTCTACCATCTTACATTGCCCGCAGAGGATGGTTAACAATTACACTTCTCCCTGAGAAGATTACAATACCATCTTACATTGCCCGCAGAGGATGGTTACCAATTACACTTCTCCCTGAGAAGATTACAATACCATGCCCGCAGAGGATGGTTTAGCATTTACAATACCATCTTACATTGACCGCAGAGGATGGTTACTAATTACACTTCTCCCTGAGAAGTTTACAATACCACCTTACATTGCCCGCAGAGGGTGGTTGATACAACACAATGTATCACAGAGGTTGAGACTCCCTCTCAACCAAGGCGGTGTTCTCCATAGCTCCAAATCTATCTCAATCTTCAAGAGACTTGGTGAGAACATCTGCAACACAGGATTGTCCTGCCATAAAACACTGAATTGTCAGATATCACTATACAATTCTGATAATAAATCAAAACAGCATAACAAGAATTTTGAGAAACCATACTGCTTCTCTTGATGCAACACTTGCAACAATGTATTTAGCTACAGTAATACTTAATGCAACTGAAGACTGTCCCTGTAGGTCCAAGAGATAGCAGCGGGTGAATGCTTGAAGTGTTTTCCCTGTCTGTAACACTTCTTGACCAATCTGAACCTAAGCAGCTTCAGCCCATAATCAATTGTGTCTTGCAAACATCAAAATATGCTTGCTTGCAACAATATGCTTAGCTGAAGCACTTGCCAATCAACCTGCCTCTATTCAGATGAATCTGCAAGATCATAGTTGGTTGCAGACATACTCAACATAAGTTTATAATCCATAATTCTAACACAACAATAGAAAACTTGACTTAGAATAATTTCATTAGATCCTTGCCACACTTCTAACCTAGAAGTAATGCATTTTGGGTTTAGATCTTCTATCTCAATTCTGAGCTAATTCTTTCTTATATTAAATCATGAGACTATCTTTATGTCAAAGTTTGATCATCAGAATTAACATTTCAAATACTTTAAGGAACAAGTTAGAATCTTTACAAAAACCCTAAGCTTATCAAATACTCTTTCATACCAAGAGTTTTATTGAAAGTCATAGGGCTCCCTCTTAATCCTCAATATCAGACTGATAGCCAAGCATCATAGATCATAATTATTCATAAACAAGGATGAGAAATGCCAACTTCACCTTTTATGAATTGGACCCATGGTGCAATTATGATTAGGACATATCCTCGAACGTCTTCTGATTGAGTGAGAAGATCCTTATGCCTTACTTCAAAGCTTCCTCTGAAGTCACATCAATCCAAGCTTATGGATTTCTGATGTCAGTAAGGCCTTGCTCCTCGACATACATCACCTACTATATGAGGTTATATAAAAATGACCTTAGGTGAGGATCACAACATTCATGATAAGTTAGATGCGTTCTTTTAACAGTATAACCAATGATCCATAGAATGCTGAGACAATACTTATATGACACAAATTAAAAGAGCCAACCTGTAACCTTGAAAACTTGTACATCACCATACTTCACACTTCATGATAGTAAATACTCAACTGAAAAGTCAGTTTTATGTAACTATTATAGAATCATTCAATTGATAGTCAAAAACTCAATCAGATCATAGGTGAGGAAGTACTGATAGAATGTTTACAAGAAGTATACTTACCAATGAAGATACTAAAGAAGCAATGATAATGAGAGCCTATACTTCCATGAGACAATAGCAATTAGTAAGCTACAGTATATAATAAAATAATTCTGATAAAGGATTTCAGATCAACCTCTAGATATCCAACAGCAAATACAAGCATTTGAACAATAAATTCCTAATTCACTTATTTATGGCATTAATGAATACTTCATTTACTCAATTAGCAGCGATACTTATGTAACTGGCTTATTTTCCCTTACGCACATAGATAAAGGCACACACAAATTAAACGAAGTTCAAAACAAAGAGGAAATATTCAAGTTCGCAATGTCTTTACAAATATATGAAGTTCAACTTTTCTTCTTTGTTTTGATCTCACTCATTGGAACAATTAAGCACTAGATATTTAATGTGGGCATACTTCCATATTTAATTTTAGTATTTAATTGATCAGGTCACAGACAGGCACGTACACAAAATTTCCCCTACTAGGTTTAGGTCTGTTTTAACCATAATTTAATCTATTTCAAAATACTTATGACTTCAATTAATTTATCAATTATTGACAAGTAAATTGTTCATTTACCATACTAGAGAACTAATTATATCATACTAAGTAATTAATTTTATCATCCATAATTCTTAATGCAAGTGTCAACCTACGTTACTACTTCAGTTCTAAGGAAGAAGGGGATGGCTATGTTACCAAAGCGCTCAGAGACCAAGATTCAATAGGCTCCCTCAAGGTTTACAGTTCCAAGCCCTTACCCTATCTTGGGATCATGCCATTGATTGGATTTAGACTGCCCCTCTTTGGAAACAACTCCATTCTCAACTTTCTTAAATACTGACAATAGTAACAAGTATTAGGCTATAAGTATACTAACTTGTCATGTATTATAAATATATATGAAATTAAGTATAACTGTCATACATATTGCAGTCCATATTAATATTATTATTAAATTCTGCATAAGATCATTATTAGGTATCATATATTAAGCATGCACTAAGCACATACCCATGCATACCACCTAGAACAAAGATGTTACTACCTGTAACTTAAAAATAGTTATGATCCGATCCGATCCGAGGTGATATCACTGGATGCTTTGATTTCTTTCCTTTATGTCTCTCAATATGAGGGAGAGGTCACACCTCCTCATCATGCATGTTCTTTGGCAAGACACACACCCTTTCACAATCAGATCTGCAACTCTTATTTAAATCAGATCTTAACCACTACATAAAGTTGCAACAAAAAATAATAAGCCCTTAACAACAATCTTAATTAACCAAGCATCCTCTTATAATATTCGGTTTAACAAGGACTAAAATAGAAGACTCGTTCATTTAGCATTTAATGTTTTCATTGTTATCAAAGTCATCTTTGAAAGATCCTTATATTTACAAACATGTCACCAAAGAAGGAAAGGACAAGAGACTGAAATTACATGATTAAATCTGATCGCTGGTTAGTACGAACCTATCTCTGATATTTCCATCAAGCCTATCTTCAACTTCTAGCCTCATTAACCTGACCTGTGAATGAGACAACAATCTGGAAATAAAAGAGTACTAATTCTGAAAATTGAAAGTTGATCTAGCCTACAGCTCTGATACCATGTTAGTTTTAGCACTTTCAGATTAGATGATACTCAGAAAATCAGAATTTGTTTCCAACTAGGTTAATTAGATTTTCAGATTTAAGCATGATAAGAAATGAATGCAAAAGAGACAAGACAAAGTTACCCTAGGAAAACCTCCTAGGAGGAAAAACCCAACCAAAAAAGATCCTCAGATCTGATTATGGTTTTAGATTCAATTGACAATTACACACTTATCTGGAGTATAGAAGTTGCAGTCACAAGGAAGATGGTATGGAAGACTACACAACTAGTTTGTTGACAGTGATCATGTTTTACAGTCCTTCTAACTTGTCTTGTTGTGTATGCACCTTTCAACTAGTTGCAGTCGTTTGCTTGAGCCTTCAATGGAGATTCGTAATCACCAATTAGATCTGTTGTTCATTTAGTTCGCTGTGATCACTAATTGGATCTGTTGTTCATTCATGAAGTTCGTTGTGATCACTAATTGGATCTGCACATATATGGAATTCGCTGTGAGCACCACTTAGATCTGCACATATATGTAGTTTGCTGTGACCTACTGCTTGTAAGGGAGTTCGCTGTACAAGAAGAATACATTCGCTGTGACCTACTGCTTGTAAAGGAGTTCGCTGCACAAGGAGGATATATTTCGCATTTGCTTGCAGACTGCATGATGATATTGTGAGAGGTATATGACTTATTTATAGGAGAGCAACCACTCCTAATCAAGTCGGCTTATGATGGATTAATAACCTTTTAATTTATTTGTATCACTTTAACCGAAACCCTTTATTAGATAGGGTTGGCCCTATTAATGTAAGCATGTTATCTTGCACATAGCGTGGTATTAAGGAATGCGAGATGTATAGGGTCCAGCCCTAAGAGTGGCGTGTGGGATGAGAAGGGCCCAGCCCTAAGAGTGGCGTGTGAGAGAAGGGCCCAACCCTTGGCAGATTCCAATGTTGCCTTAAGGCAATTGGAATCTGCATTCTACCTAGTTACAATCAACATTTTTCACCTATCCAAGTTAAAAAAAATCTTATGTTAGGTCTTAGGCCTAAAATAGAGTTATCAAGGGGTCTTTAGTTTTTTTTAAAAAGAGAGGAGTCGTCATTTCAAAGAGTTTGAATGAGTTATATTTGTAAAAATGAATAAATCATTGCCAATGTTTTATTTCTATAAAAGAAAATTAAGGAAAAGAAATCAAACCCCTCCCACGTTGAGTCAGGGTTGAGTTCACCATGCAAATAAGAGGGAAATAAAAGTTGAAAAAAGCTTCCCTACACTGCTTTAGGGCTTGTTGAGTTCACAAAGAGTTTTACTTCACATCCCACCTTTCCATGTTGAGTTTTGAGGATAAGAGTTGCATGTATGGTTTTCAAAATTTTGTTTCATCACCTAGGATTCATTTGAAAGTAATGATCTGCATCATGCAAGGGTGGAAACAACAAGTTCAAAATAGAAGCAATAGAAAACAATGAGTTTTCAAAGAAGAGGGGGTAGGGCTTCAGACTTCAATGCCTTCATGCATCTATTTCATCTTTCTTTCATTTGTTTGAATCATTCTTTATGAAAGATTCATTGATCCTAAATATAAACATTATGATCTTTTCACCATTCATGATAGATGGATCAATGTTTTTTTATCTTTGCTTTCAAAGCCTTTGTCCAAGCAAGCTTGATGCACACAAAAACCCAAAAAATCATCAAAACAAGCCCTAAGATAACCCTGTGACAGTAGAAACAAACAAAGGATTGTCAAAGGAAACAAGGATTGCAATGATCATAGATGCAGTTTAGATCTGATTAGAAGGGCAGAAGATTATCACATGAATAATAGCATCAAAACAGTCCCCAAGAAACAGTGAGAATACAATCACTATCAAAGTTTGGTGACTGTCAAGAGCAGAGACAGTCCAGGGAGAGCAACAAATGAAGATCAAAAGTAGTTCATTACCCCTTCCCAAACCAACATAAGCTATATACAAGATATGAGGGTGTGAAACAAAAGATAGGCCTCCGTCAAAGTATAGTCCAAAGCCAATAATATCCTTCTATTATGAACTGTTGCAGGTCAAAGAGGTAGACAGTGATATCATTTGCAGAGATAGTAGAAAGAGGAACAGGTTATACAAGATGTTGTGTACTTCTTATGACAGAGATGAAGGTTTAAAGACAATAAATAGAACACAATACAAATTTAATCATAATGGACAACAAGGAAGAATGAAATCATAGGATAGTAAGCCCTACACCTAATAACAGCTTTACTAGTGATCCAAGAGCAAAGAGAAGTATTAGAAATGTTTATTCTTTGTCATTTGCAAAGCACAAAGGACAAAGACAGAGCAGCTACAAGCAATGAATACACAAGTCAATAGAAGGAAAATATTTGTTCGCAATAATGAAATGATACGGTCCCGAAGATCACAAAATGACTGTCACAAGTCCTAAGAAAGGTGGCAATGACCAAAACAAAGAGAAGGTTTAGTAGCATAAGAAGCCACAAATGATAGAGCAATGCCCAACATCATATAACAATCACAAGTGTGGCAATATTCATCAAAAGCATCCCTATCAAAGGGTATTGATGGTATGTAAGATGTCAAGGCAAGATTAAAGGACAAGGAACAATGAAGATCACTATCTATACATAGCAAAGATAGTACCAATCACTCCATGAAAAGACCTAGTGGTCGTCCTCACCAAACTTAGATAATACACTCAAAGAGTACACAGACAATAGTGGGGTTGTATGCATGGGATGATAGGATAAGAGAATAGTGATAATCACTGTAAAAATCAAGGACGATGCAATGACAGTTGTTTCAAGGACCAATCTCAATGTGTCAAACCTAAAAGACAGCGGTGTAGTAGTCAAAAGTGAGGACAGCTCAGTTGTGATAGAGCACTTAAGAATGTAGCAATCAATGCTCTCACAAACCAGTGCTGGAGCTTCAAGAATATTTAAAACAAAATCCTTATGAATCAGAGGTAAATGATATCCATAAAGATAAGGGATTGGAAGTACAGTCCATTATCTTTGTAGTCATAATACATTGAGAGCAACTTAAGGACAATTTGTTTTGAAAATCAATATCACAGAGATGTGCATAAAGAAAATATTTAGGAGGACTATCAAGGTGAAAAGACAGTGACAAAATAAGAACAGAGATGGAAGTTCTACAAGATGCAATGATAACAATCCAAAGCAAGATGAGAGTCCAATCATGAACACAATGTAGCACAATAGAAGGTGACAGTAGCAGATGCAATGTAAACAGTAAGGATAGCCTATAAGGAAACAATATCAAAAGATACTGATAGTATAGAAGCAGTCTCAAACCTGTCAAAGGTAGTATAGAAGGTATCAAGGGAGCAGTCCTTCAAAGAATAAATATTACTGAGAAATCGCAGTCAAAAGTTAAAATTCATAATGGAAGAATAGAGGCTACTGCAGATCAGACAACAATCCTTGGCTTTTCGACGGAGATATCAATGGAAAAGGACATCACAGGGCATAGGTTTTAGCAGCTTTCACCCAGAAATAAAGAGAAAAATTAACAGGTTTGAATAACATTATAGCAGACCAAAGAGCTGGCATACAAAGAGCTTGACATCGGTGACAATGAGAATATCAAACTTAGAGAATACAAGAAAAACCTTCATCAAGGCAACAAAAACAATTTGCGACATCAAGTAATCAGTGAAACAAGGTTAATATAGTCATAACCAATAAATGACAACCTCTGCAACAGTGAGACAATGAGAAGAAAAACAATGTTGAATGTCAGTCACATGGCAAAAGCTATCAAAGGCTAGAACAGTCTCCCAGAGTTTCAAACCTGCCCCAGTGATAGCAGCATAAAGAAGCACAAATATATCGACATCAAATCCAAAGATCAGGGACAAGCCTCTACACTTGAGGACAAAACAAATGAAAAGGATCAAGAAAGCTGAAGATCATAAGAGTAAATGCCAAAGATGTCTAGAACGGAGAAAGAGCTTCAGAACAATCATAAGGATAGGCTTAAGTTGTGAAAGAGAAAAACAAAGACAATCACGCCTTTAGAAAATAATAAAAGTATAGGGGGAATGCACAAGGGGTGCTGCCCCTTGACCCCAACTTGGGGGCGCTGCCCTCAAACCCCCGTTGAAAAATATAGGGGGAAACCGCGCCGATAGAAGTAGGGAAAATCTAACCTCTGAGTCTGATTAGGCTCACTATAACAACACAACTCAGAAATATTGGCATTTAGATTTAGTATTTCAAATTTCCTAGTCTCATTTGAAATGTAATTCTTATACTGTAATATTGTCATACATCTTTTCAAAACTAGTTTTTCAAGTACTATATGTATATGTATAACTATATCAGCACCACCACCTGTTGATGTGTATTTTGTACACGACCAAACATAGAATAAAATACCTAAAGGTACCTTATCCTCTCTTGAATAAAGTCTCCAAATGCTGAAGATGTCGCGAAAAGGATCAATCGGGATGACTTCAAGGTTCGGAGACTTTATTCAAGAGAGGATAAGGTACCTTTAGGTATTTTATTCTGTGTTTGGTCGTGTACAAAATACACATCAACAGAATTGGCGCTAGAAGGAGGGCTGAGCATTTGAACGTCCGATCCTGTCAAGTCACATCGCATTTGAAGAAATTATCCAAAGCTTTTTACCCCCCTCCACGCTCGACAGAATTGAAGAAGAAGAAAAGACAGCAAACGCGAACTCTTGAATCCAAGGAAGATCAGTGGAAAGCCTTTTTCAAACACTCAGTAGAGCCGGTACAGAAAAGGAAAGTGATCGCTGGATTGTCAGTTGGACTTGCGAAAGAAGGAAGCAAGCTGGAACCGATTGTGCTCTCAAGTTGAATCTGAGATATTCAAGATCTCTCTTATTCCAGAAAAATCCAAAAAAAGTGAAAAATAGAAAAAATCCAAAAAAAGCGAAAAATAGAAAATCCAAAAAAAGTGAAAAAGTGAAAATCCAAATAATACAACCAAAAAAAAAAAAAAAATCAAAAAATCAAAAAAGAAAAGATTTCTCAATGGACCGGCAACAGTTTCACGAGGAGCAACAAGTTGATTTTCCTGAACTTTGGTGGAGATTAGATACACAACTTTATCCACGCAGATTGTCCGAGTTTGCAAGGCCAAGACAGTGTCGAGTTCACGAGACAAATGAACATGATGAAATGCATTGCTTGAAGTACTTATCAAGGATGGAATCGGCAGCGCAGCGAAAGATCTTCTTTTGGGATGTCCCCAGGCCAGAAACAGAAGAAGGCAGCTTCAGTGTCCCAGAAAGCAAGGATCCTCTTCTAAGCTTCTTGTGGATGATCGAGAGTCAGCTCATTTTGAATGGTGAAATGCGTTTGGAGAACATATTGCTACCATTGTGGTGTAGAATTCACAACTCACCTCACTCTGAATTTACTTGCTCAGTATGTGAAATGGCTATCAATCAAGTCAGAAACCAGTTTGTGCCAACTTTGTCCGAGGAAGAGTGTATTATGAACAAATCTTGGGGTGCACATCTTGCAGTTGAATTCAGAAGAACCTATGAAAAGGACATTGCTCCAGCATATGATTGTGAGAAGGATCAGTTGTATGTTGACAATACAAATACACCTGATGATCAATGTATAGATAGCTTGCCAAGCCTTGCCCCTGAAAAGGAATACCATGAAACAAAAGGTGAAGAGTCTGTTGAGAATACTCAAGCAGTGATAAAGGAAGATCCAAGAGTTGAACAAGCAATTAAAGGAGAAGAGGACTCATTCCTTGAGGAATTCTCATTTATACTACAGAAGGAAATCCTTGAGAATGAAATACAAGAGGTTTCAAATGGCATTTTTAAAGAGGGCAATCAAGTTGACATATTGAATGAAATGAAGAACAATTCAAAGGGGCGCTTGAAGATTTCATCACCATTATGCTATTTGAGGAAGCATTGAAGGATCTTATAGAAGAAGTACAAATGGAATCACTGCCAAAAAAATTTCAAGATAAGCAAGTTACTGTAAGTGATATGATCCATCATCAGCTCCAACCTCCTGAGACTAAGCTTGAAGAAGAAAGGCCACCAAAGATTACATTTGATCAAGTAGAGGAGATGTTTGAAGCTCAATCCCTCAAGGGGACTCTCATTTTTGAGGATATGCTAACAAAATTTCATGAAGATGCCTGGTTTATGCAAGACGCCTCAATGAAAACAAAGAATGTTGAGCTATTCGAAGGGGCATTGACCTTGTTACAAGAGGAATTTCCTAATCAAGATCAACACACTGTGAATGCTTGTGGAATAGTTCATCATCAATGGCGACCTCCTGAAGCAACTAGTGACCTTGCTCCCGACAATACAGTTCCGTTTGAGCCAGAAATGTGTCAGGTTGTCTCTTTCCTTAATCCTAGCCTTGAAAGTTATTATGATTTTGATTATGGGGATTTTGGGAAAACAACTTGCATCTGGATTGATCATGGTCCTAACGAATTACCCCAGTTGATCATTTTGAGTGAAATTTTGCCTGAGTATGAGGGATGCATGGTGAGACTTTGCCTTTCTGTGTTTAAGGACGAATTTGCCCGACTGAGAACCATCACGTTTGCCATGCTCCTGTTGCACAACCTGAGAAATCATGTGAAGTCATCTCGATTGATCCTTTTCGCGACATCTTCAGCATTCAGAGACTTTATTCAAGAGAGGATAAGGTACCTTTAGGTATTTTATTCTGTGTTTGGTCGTGTACAAAATACACATCAACAGAATTGGCCCTAGAAGGAGGGCTTGAGCCTCCATCTTGTGAGAAAGGCGTTTGTGTTGTTGCTCACACACTGGCTACATCCTGGATCTTATGTTAGACTCATTTCTTAGATATCTATTCATGAAGTGCTCGGAATCCGAGGTTGTTCCTCTCCAGCTTTATCATCTGATCAGAACCTGTATTCGACTTGGAAGGGAATCATTTTCTGTATCTTGATGCCGACATTTGTTGATTACTATATCTTCACATATTAATAGACTCCGAGTCATTATGGTTTTCAGGCAAAGCTGTGATTGGTGAAAAATCTAAAGTCTGACTTCAGTGCCACCGCAATCCTCAAACCCTAGTAAGCTTCACTGCTTATGAGCCAAAGGAATTGACGGAGTGAAAAAGCAATATCAAAAGGAAAAAATGAGAAAATGAAAGAGAAAAATGAAGAAAAAAAATGAAATGAAATGAAATATCAAAATTGGCTAAGGGGAATATGCGAGTAACTCCATCGGGGCTATAGACGCCTGGCTGGCAATGGAGCAATGTTCGTGAGCTTGTGGTGATAACCTCGTCGAGACTATGGACGTCTGACTGGCAGCGAGGCTCTATCTAGGATGCTTTTGAGGTTCAAATAAACTACGTAGCTGATCACAAGGGAACTTGAAGGTCATAATTGTCTTGTCGAGAGGAATGAATACACTTGCACACACCTGGGTAATCAAAGACTAAGTGTCTAGATCTGGTTAAAGATTTTCCTTCCACTTTGAGTACATTTTCTAATCTCTTGATGAGCTAGGTTGAATTTTCCGGAGGTTCTAAGTGTCAATTGAGTCTTTATCTCTGAAATGTTCAGGAACATTTATTCAAGGTGGCGCTAGATGTTGTGACCATTTCACACATCGCCCCATTGCAAATGGGGACCCCTGCTTTTTGCTTTTTAGGGTTTGTTTTCTAGGTCTTTTAGGGTTTTGTCCGTTAGCCTTTGCATTTTGAGTGTCGCCAAGGGGATCACCTGGATAGCAGGTTCTGCTTGAGTTAGGTCAAGTTGGTGAGTGATGAAGTCTAGAATGTCCTGATCCTGAAATTTGGCTAAGTCTGGAATGTCCTGATCCTGAAATTTGACTAAGTCTGGAAAACTGAAGAATCCTCCAAAAACTAGATTTTGCAATATAGCTCCTGGAGGTCTGAAACCACTCTCAAACATCCTGAAAGTATATATGGAATATAACTTAAAGTATAAGAAAGAAGAATTCTTCTTTCTTATACTTAAATGTTATATTCCATAAAATTATCCTGACGGAGAGTTCAAAAAGTCAAATTTCGCTCCTGACCCTTCCAGAGGGTCCAAAGCGAATTTCGCTCCTGACCCTTCCAGAGGGTCTAGGGCGAAAATCAATCTAGGACTCATTTCTTGCCTTATTTGACCAAATTTTGACTTGCAAGGCATTTTGAAGGGAAAGTTGGAAATGTTTGAAAACCTTGAAAAAATGATGGATTTTGGCCAAGATTAGGAAATTTCGCTCCTGACCCTTGTTGAGGGTCCAGAGCGAAATTCATTATAAACTTCATTTGCCACCTTGTTTGAGCTTGAAACCTTGTTCCTGGCCTTGAAAATGATCTAACCTTGCCTTGTGAAATGATTTGAAACTAAAAAATTGAATAGTTTAGCCTGGAATGAAGATTTCGCTCCTGACCCTTACTGAGGGTCCAGGGCGAAAATTTTATATGAGCTTATTTTTCACTAATTTTGGCTAACTTGTTTTGTGCAGGGTCTCCCAGAAGAAAGATTGGACGTCACTTGATGCAATTGAGGGTTTGAAAGCATGAAAAATGGTGAATTTTGGGCAACTAAGGTAAATTCGCTCCTGACCCTTGCTGAAGGCCTAGGGCGAAATTTTGAATTTTCCCTTATTTTGTAGTGAAAAAAGTCAAGTCTTGGGCATGAATGAAACAAGGACAACTCCCTTTAGCCTCCAGAGAAGTTTTAACTTAAAAGAATAAAGGATTTTGCCTAAAACCAAAAAATCGCTCCTACCCTTGCTGAGGGTCCAGGGCAAAAATCTTAGTAGAAGACATTTCTTGCCTTGTTTGGTCAAATTGAGGTGATTTTGAGTTTGAAAAAGGAAGAACCAAGCCTAGAAAAGGAAATTCGCTCCTGACCCTTGCTGAAGGTCGAGGGCGAAAATCCTAAAACCTATCTTTTCCTCCAAAATTTGAGCAAGGCCAAGCTTAGACATGGGTGTGAAATGACATTTGAATTGCCTTAAAGTTGGGTTGGATGGCTAAAGATGCAAATTTTGATGCCCAAAGGGAAATTCGCTCCTAACCCTTGCTGACGGTCCAGGGCGAAATATTCAAATCCTCCTATTTTCCTTGCATTTCAAGATTGGATTTTGGTTTTTATGATTTGGATGGGAGAAAGACATGTGTGTTATGCCTTAGAAATAATTTGGAGCTAAAAGAATGAAAGAATTTGCTCAAAAAACTCAAATTCGCCCCTGACCCTTGTTGAGGGTCCAGGGCGAAAAACTTGGAAGGAGGCTTTTCTGGCTTGGTTTGATTGAAATGAAGTATCAAAGGCATATTGAAAAGAGAAATGAACATGGTCTTGCGTAGTGAAGGAGTTTCAAGTTTGAAAAATGAAGATTTTTAGTCAAAATTGCAAAAATCGCTCTTGACCCTTGCTGAGGGCCCAGGGCGAAAATTGCAAAATCAACCTATTTCCTTTTGAGTTTTGGCTAAGGCAAGGATGCACTAGGGTAAAAATGGCCTTCAAAAACATGATGAATAAGGATTTGCTCCCAAAACTTGATGATTCTAAGCCAGGGAAGAAAAATCGCTCCTGACCCTTGCTGAGGGTCCAGGGCAAAAATTTGAAAAACTCTTATTTCACCTTGCAAGAACGAACCAAGCTTGGATGGAGTGAAAGAAGAAGACCTTTGCCTAGCCTTGAAGGGTGGATTCAATAAAAGTTGATGAAGGAGTAAGCACAAATTTGAAAAATCGCTCCTGACCCTTGCTGAGGGTCCAGGGCGAAAAAATCCTAAATGCACTTTTCTTCCAAAATTCAAGTGAAATCAAACCCAAATTCCAGTAAAAGATGCCATTTGGAGTGCCTTGGTGATATTTTGGATTTGCAAAAATAGGATATTTAAGGCCTAATTTGGAAAATCGCTCCTGACCCTTGCTAAGGGTCCAGGGCGAAATTATTGTCAATCTTCATTGAGGCCTTGATCAATCATTGATGTTCCTCAAATCCCCCAAAATTGCTAACTTTGAAGCCTTTGGAAAGATTAAATCAAATTCGCATTAAATTAAAGGCATTTTAATTTAATAAATTAATTTTTGACCTTGAAATAATCAAAAGGAACATCTTGGAGGCATCTAAAATCAATTTTTTGAATTAAAATTTGTTAGTGAGCGCTCAAAGGCATTATTTTGCCTTTATAGGCAAGTCAGCCACCTTTTTAAAGAGTTTTTATTTATTTTTTTATCCCTTTTGCCAAGTCGGCCTTGGAGGAAAGAAGGTGAGCGCTCTATATAGTAGGGGGGCATTGTTTCAAGTTCAAATCATTCATTCATCCCTTCTAAAGTGTGAAATTGAGAAGCAATTTGAGGAGTGAAATCCAGAGGATTGAAGGCGAAATTTTGCTAAGTGTGGAGACTAAGGAGGGTGAAATTCATTTTGAAGGCTGGAGGCATAATTCATCCAAGGGAGGACTATAATCTAAGCCTTGTCCATCAAAATCCGGTCTTCTTTCATCATTTTTCAAGGTTTTGTAGTTAAGCATTCAAGGAGGAGGTATGAAGAATCATTTTGAAGTTCTTATTCAAGACTTATTGTGATTTCATAGCAATTTTGTAAGGTCTAAGTCTTGAAAATCCAATTTCCATTCATAATTAATTTGAAAATGTGTAATTCTTGATTTATCATGTCTTTTTCAAATTAATATCTTAAGTTATACCCTTGAAAGGTCTTGAATTCTATTCTTTAAGGTTTGATGCTCAAAGACTAATTTTAATCTTTTGTGTAGGCATCAAATGGCGGCCCCGAAGTCGGAAGATCAATTACTTGGCGGACCCTCATCCAAGAAGATCAAGCAAGGATAAGGCCGACCTCCTCCAGTCTAGCATCGACAAGGGCGGCCTTCTTCGGTCAAGCATCATCAGGAATAGCCTCTTCCAATCCAGCGTTCTAGGGCGAGGTACATCGTCATCCTACACATCAAAGACAAAAGAAGTTAGAGCAAGGGTTCGTTGAAGAAGCAGATAGTTTCAGAAGAGTTAATTGAAGCTAGCTTCTCAGCATCATCGAATTGGATATCTACCAAGTTGCAAGTGTTAGATGAGGTGGCATCCTAGTCATCGCTCCTCCAGTCGGATTGGTCCACCTCAGCGTGTCCAAATTCAATGTACCTAACTCATGGGAGGTGGCACAAACTTCGATGTACCTACCCCGGCTATCTATTGGTTGAATATTCCAGAGAAGACATGTGTCCAATTAATACAATTATTTCATTGGTCAACATTAAGTTTGTTGTAACAAACCCTAATTAGGGTTTTCGTTGTTGAATCTTGGCCATTGATCTCAAATTGATCTTAGCCATTGAATTGTATTAAGGGCGCTATATAAGCCCTAACTCCTCATTTTGTAATGGAAAATAGAGAGAAGGTGAATAGTTAGCTAATAGTGGATAGTCAGTTGATAGAATAGCAATTAGAGTAGTATAGAAAGAGAAGGCAAAGATTGTTGTCAAGATGTTGTTGTAAAAGACTTGTAAAACTTCATTGAAGAAATGGTGAAATTTATGGGTCGATTCAACAATTTGCATGGTCTCTATACTTCTCAGTTTTGATTTCATGTTATTAGATGAGTGGAAGAAATGTGTTTGATTGATGGTGAAATTCGTATATCCATACTACTAGCAGTTTGTTGATTGCAGACTTGCCTTGTGTAGTCAACTGGAATCATTCAGCTTAAGCTTAGCTTCAATTGTCGCTTCTTCATTGATATGCATCAGCCTAATGGTGTCTATCCCTGTAGTGATGATCTGAACATCATAAAGCTTTCCTTCGAAGATCGCACTAACCTTGTGGAGATGGTCCTGGGATGTCAAAACAAGACTTAGTTAGAATTTCATCAAAGATCATTCATTGCTCCTACATTCTTAGTGTTAGGATTAGATCATTTCCTCGCCCTTGTCTTTTTTCCCTTTTTTCAAATCTAAGCTAGTAAAATCTTGTGTTCCAGCAATATTCAAAGCAAATCAGACGTTTAGGTCAACAAGTGTAAGTCCCCTTGTGAATCCAGCAAATCACATCATACCACAAAGAGCTTATCCACACATAGAGATCCTACAGCAAAGAACCTTGAAATCATCCCGATTGATCCTTTTCGCGACATCTTCAGCATTCAGAGACTTTATTCAAGAGAGGATAAGGTACCTTTAGGTATTTTATTCTGTGTTTGGTCGTGTACAAAATACACATCAACACCACCCCACCACCCCCCGCTGCCATCCCCCCGCCATCCCCAAACTTAGGCCCTTGGTCCCCCCCGTCCCCAACGCCCGTGGAACACTGAAGAAAAGTAAACACTTCTAATAGAGGGATAAGACCTGAGAAAATAGAGATCACTGTCAAGGTAGTTTTGATTCTTCATCTACGCGTTAAACCTGCAAAGTTGTGATAATTATTTTGCAACTAAAACTAAGCATAAAACTGGTTGAAAGCAACTATAACAATCTGGTATTTTATCGGTAGTTCATTAACCTTCAATTTGGAGTGTGAATAAAAAAATTGAAGTGGTGTAAGGGATATTTCAATCACTCGGTGAGTTTGGGGTGATCAGACCTATTATGTCTAATTACAGTTATACGTTGGGGGTGCTTTGCACACTATCTTGAAAGAAGGAATGAGTATTCATATCGATTGGGAATCCAAAGTCTCAAAACACAATTCTAGTTTATGGTCTCCTGAACTTTCAAGAATTGTGAAACTGACTAGTACAGGGGAAGAGTTTCAAATTGAAAAGGATTCGGTGACCCTCTATCTTTCATTAGGGAAAGAATATTGAAAATCTCAACCCAAACTAGGACTTGACCAGAAAGAGAGCACTTGACCTAAGAAAGAATAGCCCCTAATAAATCTTCAAGTAATCTATCACAAAAATAAAAATTAAAAGTAAGCCATTCTGCTTTCTATAGGGAATTTCCTCACTCCAATCTATTCAAGTTAAGTGAACAGCAATCAACATTAGCACCAATTGTTGTAACTATTACAATGGTAATGGATTCAATTAAATTAAATCAATACAAGTAGAAAATGAAGGAAAGGGAATGTATTCAAACTTTAAACATCTTCTGAGAGGGATATAAATCCTTAGAATAAATTAATAAAAGACACTATAGAATGGCCTCCACTGTAAAACTAGAAAATGAACAACCTTGTAATGCTACATAGAAGAAAAAGTTATAGATTAAGAATGGCTAGCCTTAAAATCCCCTATTTTGACCAACATGCATACAGATACAACATAAACTTTGTCACTCACTTCAACATTCAAAAGAAAAAATGAATAAAGAAAACTAAATAGATGGAGTTTAGATGCTGGAGAAAGGCTTCAAGAAGAATTAAATTGTTTTATTTGTTGAACCGACCACCTAAATATACAATGTACATAGTTGATATGTAGTCCCAGAAATTCGTGAACAACAATGATTTTAAAGACTTTTAGCTTCTTCAAACCATAATATAAAGAGAACAATCTTTTGGAAAAATTTGTGATACAGATTTCTTTCCAAAATTCAACAATTAAATAAAAACTTGCCAAATGATACCCAATGAAGATGTACCTATATAAACATTTCCACACTACCATACAATTTTAACATTGAACTCAACACCATCAGAGAGAATAGTACACAAATTGACATTTTTATCTACCTCCTTTTTTATCTACCTCACTTATTATCAGCATTCTTTTATAATTAGTATGTGTCCTTCTGTTCAATGTTTTTCTGGATTTGATTGTGTTAGAGCTTTTTGCACCAAATCCAGAAAAACATTGACCAATAATATGGAAAGTGGAAACTTGATATCGTGAATGAAATGTCATCCTTCCAAAGTCCATGAAAATTAGTTAGAAAGCTTCTGGAATTAACTGTGTAAGTTCTTGTTTTGCATGCAAAGCATATTTCCTTTAGAACTGACTCTCATATAATGGAAAAAGGTTCAATAACATGCATACTTGCAGACAACCCACTATATGAAAACTTAAACCAAGGGAATCAAACAAAAGCTTGGAGAATGTATTCTAAAACTAAACACCCGTGAAAACAATTGTCTTTACAAGTAAATATATATGTGATACGGACCAATTAGGCCTAAGGGATGTTAAAAGACATCTCTTCAATCCTTTTTATTTGTCGTGTGGGTGTATATTGAAAATAGCCGCCCTATATTAAAGTATCCTTTGACAACAATTGTTCTTGGTAAGGAAAAGTTCTCGTGTAGAAGATATTTACATATTAAAATGATTTTCTTAATCTACAAATGACTGATTTATATATAAAACATCTTGACATTATTTCTTCCAAAGTCTCATGAAAAGAAACTTACATAGTGATCAAGTCTAACAACTATTTGATATTTTAAAGAGGAGCAGAGCTTACCATCAGACTTATGTTTCAACTCCAAATTTACAATAGGATTTCTATATGAGAAAGGTTTTCAGACTCTAGGTTTTATATTTACTAAGGACTAATGCCTTATTTACTCAGAAATAAGAGCTACATTTTTTCATGACGAATAGGTAAATGTATAGGAGATCGCTGATGCGTACAGGGATAAACTGAGTCAAGAGGGGGTTATTTTTTCACCAGATTTAATAGGTGACTGGTGACAGCGAATGAGTTGTCTAGTACAGAATTAATAGGAGGACGATCCAAAAATAATGTGTTGGAGTAACTATATCCAAATTAGGGAAAATCTGTGTTTGAAGAAGAGCAAAAAAATACCCACACAATCGCACCATTGGAAACTAACAAATCAAACAAAGATGAGATTCACATGACTGAAATTTCATATCCTGGAATGACATGAATACATATCCTCAAGTAAATGAAATGAGACTACCAAGAATAATTCATCAGACTGAAGGAACCCAGAAAATGTCACGAACAACATGAACAAGAGGTGAACTAATTTGATGTAGGCAGAAATTGGATGGCTAGATAATTTGAGGGATGAAAGTGATTTTGAGGCTAGAAAGAGATCTGAAGCAAAATCTCAAAGAAATTAATAAATCACCAAAACCAAACAATAGGATCTAAGGAGGAGCCCATAATCTAGTATTATGATAGAAACAAGGTAGAAAGTTGAACAAGAGGAAAATCAGGCCAATTTTAAAGGAATTAGTAACCAAATAGTTTGTCCCCTAAACAAATAGCTAATATAATGACCGGACCTCTCAAAAAAGTTCTCTTTTGGTTTTTGTCGTGGGTTAATTGAAAAAAAAAAGATGCAAATTACTTACCCAAATTCTTCCACCCTTGTCCAACCAGAAAGAGAAGAGATTTGATGAAGACAATTCGTCCATTCCTTGATTGTATTCTCATCCTGCTGATCTAAATCGCAAAAATGTTTTTTGAATGCCTCTGCAAATGGACCTCCCTCTCTTTGAGGGTAGTGAACATCACAGGGTTCCATATCATAAAACTGGGGAATGATGAAGCCACTAGATCTACACATCTGGGACACCTCCTTCAGACAACAAGTTGATTCTGCATAGTGCTATGAAAATATAACTTGTTTCAATGGCTGTTTGCAGGCAGGAATCTATGTCTTTGCCCTTCCCCAGTTAATCCCTGTCGAGGAAAACCCTAATCCCTACTCCAGAGAGAGATTCGTATAGGTAGTCGACAAAAGTTTTTCTCACATCTTTTTTGCAAAAACTGAAAAACACATTGAATTTGCTGTTGACACCGTAGAGAATTTTAGTGGCGGGAGGGTGATACTGACGAAACTTCTCATTGAGATCGCAGAGGATTTTGGTGGTGCTCTTTTCCAGTGCCGCATACACAAGCAAAGGAGCAAGATATTTAGATCTATCAATTCCAATGTTATTCACAACCTGCATAGGCATTGATAGATTTAAAAATCGAAGCCCTAAGATAAAGTTATAGGCTACATAAGAAGCAGTTGCTCCGTACCTCAACTATAGGCGGGTGACCATATGGATTATCAGAATCCCAAGACGTGTACCACTGTGAAATTTTTAGGGCTTCCTGAGGATTTTGTTCTAAATCGTTAACTCGATTCTCCAACCGTTCATATTCTTCCTGATTTCAATAAATAAATGCATAATTACCTCATTATAGAAACAACAATGAATCAACTCATATTACAAGGCTATAAAAGAAGGTATGAAACACTACCTTCAACTCATTCCTCTGTTCAGAAAGGGAAGAAGTCGTGTGAGAAGAAAAGAATTTAGCCGGGGAACAAGGTTCAAGAGAATGTGATTTGCACAAAGGAATCCACTTGTGAGAAAATGCGAAAACCTCCAACATCATATAGAAATAATTCTATTTGCAGTGATTAACGGAGGCTCCGTCTATAGTTATGAAAGTGGATTTATCGCCTTCAAACCCTCTTCAATCCCGTTAACAGCAAATTTGGCGGTCACGAAAACACGCCGTGAGACTCTTTTCAGTTGTAGACTGTTTACCTACTATTGGCTAATAATTTAAGTGTTTACGATGAAATATTAATTTCTCTTTAAAAAATGTCTTAAATTGCCCTCTTATATAGTAGTGTCGCAATGATCATTACAGTTTGCAATGGAATTCTGGTGTTTGAGGCAGTACGGAAGGAATTCAGGGTGAGTATTTACATGATTCTTCATTGGTTAGTCATCGTTTTTGGATCTACTGTCATATATTGGAGATGGATCACAGCAGTAGTATTTTTCCCGAGAAGTGTTGCAAAGCAATGGGCGAGCATTATAAAGTATTTTCAGATTGAAGATTTCTGGAAACGGTATTTGCTTGAGTTGAAAGATGGGCGTAAAAGCCACAGACAAATGGGCGACAGCTATCTTAAAAAATTGATGCTAAAGATGGGCCGTAGAGTGAGAGTTCATAAGCTGATTCCTCTGGTTCTATGGCTGCAGATACTATTGGTTATTTTAAGTAAAGTATGCTGGTTAGTATCTCAGCTATTGCTCTCTAACATGTATTTGCGTAAGCTTGTAATGGGTTCATCAGTAGAAGAATTTCCCGATTTGTATGAGGAAAAGGGCGGCGTGAAATTGAATTGGGAAAATTCTCATACTATGACAGATATTCAAAAGCATTCGTCACCATGACTGGTGAAAATACAGCTTGTCTATGGGTATCCAACAGAAAATGTATTGAAGGCATAAAGTCGCAGGTGAAAAGGGGCCTAGAAGAGGGCAATTCATGTGAGGAATTGGTAACTTTGCTCAAGAACAAATCTTCTAGCAGTTACAAAAGTCCGCATCCGCAAAAGAGTGTCCCTATCAGATTGGAAGTGGAAAACGAGTTTGACATCTGCCAATGCTCTTTTAAGATGAAAGCAATCTCAATAATTACTGTCATTGTTGAGCTTTGCCCATTTACTCAGGATGTGAAAAAGGCCATTGGAGCTGTTGAAGCTTGTTCTCAAGCATGGAGCATCATGGATCTGGTTGAAAACTCTGACACTGAAGCTTTCCTTGTAAGTAAAGCAGCTGACAAACTATTTCAAGGTTTGCAGAAAAGAGGTAAATTGTTACATAACCATCTTGGAATGTCCACTTCTGTTGACAATTCCTCGGAAGAGGCCAGAGTAGCTGTAGGTAATCTTGTTGAAAAGGCTAAAAAAAATAGCCGAATAGTACCGCTAAAGAACATGGAATGAGCTATTACCAGCACTGAGGTGCAAAAATACATCAATTGTTGGATGACAGAGGCAATAATCCTTGCATTTGAAGGTGACAAAGTTCAATCTGAAGCAGTTCGAGGGTTTCAGGTTGTTTGACAATAGTAGCATTCATTATTCAGTCATGCACAGATCCAGTCTATATCCATGGCAGCCCATGGCAAAGGAAAGTGCGGCTTGTAGGAGGGTCTAGATGCCAAAAAGATAAAATTCTCAAGTCTAAAATATGTCTGAGACAATCAACAATGTCAAAGACCATATTTTAATTAAGGGTATGTTCGATTTTTCTATTGGATGTATGCAAAACCGTTCTGTGTGAAAGAACTCACTAAGATCAGTAAAAAAAGGTAATAATATTGTTCATCTAGTATTAAATTTTGTTTGTTCAAGTGTTGTATTTATTACTGAGAGTCAAATTGTTAAAAGAAAAAAACAAAACAAATTGCAAAAGCTCCATTAAGCATAGAAAAATAATATTTCAAGTAAGGGGAGCATAGTCAAATTGTTCTTTGAAATGTAATAATTTATTCTGTTGCAAAGACAAACTTGAATGACAGTGCAGGTTAAAGGTAAAAGGCCATCTTAAGGACTGGATACTCAATTCTTAACAAACTTGAATGACAGTGTGGGTTCTCTGAAAGGTAAAAGGTCATCTTAAGGACTGGATACTCAATTCCGTCTTTAAGAATTTAATGAATGAATGAAAATTTTTAATAACATCCACGAAAAATGAAGTAATCTATAAGATTTAAGAATAGAACACTTTTAAAAATGCAGCAACAAAGCATAAACATTAACTTACAGTTAATCCAAATTTGCCAACTTCCTTAGCTCTGGTGGTAGTGTTCCAAAACAACAATTCGTAATAAAATTCCTGTACCACACACAAAACAACAATTATTTCCTGGAAATCAACATAAATATGCAGCTGAATTCATTCTTATGTGCACAGAGATGGATGAAAATATTACAGAGATATCAATTTAGCTAAATTTCCCATTTCCTTTGGAATTTCACCACTTAAACGATTTTTTCCAAAAGAGATGTCATAACATACAGATTACAACTTAAACCATTAACACCAAACATCTTGAACAAAATAATGCAGAATTTATATGGAAAAAAGCTCTCAGTGGCTTACAGATACTCAAAGTCTCAAAGATGCGATAATGAGCCTAACATAGCCGGAATTGATCTGCTAAAAAAATTGTATCCTAGGTCACTATTGAAAACATTATACAATTCATTTAATTAAGCTTATTTTCATCACTCCAATCAATTTGAATTGGCAGGAAGAATAGAAGCTTGAAACTATATAAGTTGTACTCACAGGCTTTGCAAGTGTGTAATATTAGCCAATTCAGGGTGCACAATCCCTTGCTGTTCTAGATATATCATTATTCTGCAATATAAAAAGGTAAATATATATCTCATTCCATAAATGATTAAGAAATGTGATTTTGAAGGTAAGAGTTACTCACAGCTTAACATGGCAAGTGGTATGTTTTGCTAAAAAGCACAGCTGCATATGACCCCACGTGACCCAGCTATGTCGTCAAGATGATGTCTGTTTGTATCATCATTATTGCAGGGATCCAAATTGAAATTCCAACTCAAACCTTCTGTTTGTTGGCAATTACTTTGAGCGCCTCAACTATAAACACCACAAATAGGCAAGCTAAAATGCATTATTTATTCTAAAATAGGGCATTTGAATTTCTTCCCAAAGATCCTTATTATAAACCTCCAAACGCAAATGAGATAATAATCTTTCGAGCCTTGGTCACAACCACCTGCTACCGCTATAGAACCCCTACGGGTCCTCATCCCACCAAACCCAATATGAAGGGAATGGGTGGGAGGTAAAGTAGTCGCTCCTTAAGGAAACTATAGGACCAACAAGCAGAAAAGCAAGATGAAAGCAGTGGAAACAGGATTAATCAATCTAGTAACAGAAATCCTGCAACTGACACCTGATAATAACTCATGATCATTGGTAAAGTATAGGTGGACTCGGCTGATATCCATAGATGGGAGCCCGCCCCCACCTGCCTTTTATCTTTGCTGCTAGTCCTAGTTCAGTCCGGGTGCTCCCACATTGGTCAGAAAACGTCCTGCACCATTTCGTTAGTCAGGGATACACCCATCGTTCCTTCTTTCTAGTCTCTAGTAGTTATGGGTCCCTACCATGGAACACAAAATATTATCCAGCTGATTCCACAGTCGATCTAGCATTGCAGTAGCGCCAATAGAAGCTTGAGTACCCGTTTACCCAATGCCCAATAAAGAAAAATAGGCAGAGTTTGTGGGAAAACTTTACAGAACCCTACCAGAACAGTTTTTTTTTTAAATGAAACGAACCAAAACTACTCTCTGAAAAGTGGATCTGTAAATATTGGATCTGAAAAATATTAGGTTTTTAGGGCTACCACAAATTTTGTCCTTCTACCAACAAGACCGATGAAAAAAAATGGGCAGAGTTTGCAGGAAATATTTAGAAACCCTAAATACCACAGCAGGGGATGAACCAAAACCAATCCCCATACAACTGTTGCTTCAATCGATTTACAGTAAATGAAAAGTGAATCTAAAATTAAACAAATAAAATATTTTTAACATAAGTTTAGTGATAAAAAAAAATGCACTGGACGCCCAGAATCTATCAGCTCCGGAGAATTTTTAACTTTATAAAGAGGAGTTTAAAAACCTCGACTGGCAGAAATTTTAAAAAACAGACTCAGCATAGTCACTTCCTGATATGCATGAGGCACTTTTGATGGGCGTAGCCCACCTAAAATAATTATATCGACTAATCACATACCTAGTGTTATAAATTTGCAGATTAAAGGAATGCAGGAACAAGAGACTTGGTTCGAATCAATGGCATCTGTGATGACTAAAAGGGCAACCTCTCCTCTCCAGAATGAACAATCAACAATCTCTCCCCCTATTCCCTCTCCTCTCAGGTTACTACTTATGCTCTTTCGATATGGTAGGCATTAAACCTCCCATAGGAACATGTAGTGCCCTTGCCTTTCACAGACGTGTGCCAATGGTTATGGCGTTGATTCCTTCACAAACCGGCCTCTCCCATTAATTCTCCATCAACTCTTGCAGATATCTGAAGGAGCCTTCCTGCTATTGAAAGTTGCATGCCAATCAATATGATGTCGCTTGGGAAAGTGGAAAAAAAAGTGGGGAAAATGAGTTGAGCGAGAGGGAAAAGAAAAGTTTTAATTTCGGAAAATTGTTTTTCCTTATCCTCTTAATTTGAGACAATAAAATACTTAAAAAAATATAAAATAAACATAAAACATGTGTTTAAGACGAAAGTAATGTTTTGTCTTAAACTAATGTCTTAAATGCCTCTATTATGTAGTAGTGATATATGCTAATCAATGGAGAGCTTGCAGCTGTCTGGAGGGCTTCAGTCCAAGAGACAGTCAGATCTGGGATTTGCAAGAATGGTGGTCGAGCGGGTGTGTTCACTTAAACCCCTTAAACTGCGATTCCCAAAATGGTAGCACTGATGGATTTATTGAATCCAATGTGTTGTTGCCTGATAACCCCGCTTATTCATACCCTGCGCAGACGAGGGAAATTTGTGAGACAGAGTGTCTTCGCAATTGCTCGTGCACCGCGTTTCGCTACACGGAGCCTGCAGGGCCCTGTCAAATATGGCCTGGTGATTTACACAACCTGCGAAGCACATCGAAAGGTCCAGCTCTCTTTGTTCGCGTAGCTAATGTTTCAATATTTGAACCTGATCCATTGTTCTCCTCTCAACGCAAAACACCTCCTATTGTAGTCTCACTCTCAGTCTCAGTCTCACTGCTTGGAGTTTTTTTCATTGCTTTGCTTATTAGTTACGTACTGCGACGGAGGGGGCATCGATCAACTTCTACTGAAGGCTGTGACGATTCCTCCACCACCTCACTTAGAATGTTCAGTTGCGCGGAGTTGAAGATAGCAACGAGGAATTTCAAGTATAAGCTTGGGAGGGGAGGATTCGGGTCAGTTTTCAAAGGCACTCTAACAGACACCACAATTGTGGCTGTCAAGAAGCTCGAGGATTCAAGAATTGCCGAAAAACAATTCCGGGCAGAAATCAGCTCCGTGGGAAATATTCATCATGTGAATTTGATCAGGCTTAGAGGATTTTGTGCACAAGGATCGCACAGGTTACTGGTTTATGATTGCATGCCCAACGGTTCTCTCAATTCCTTCCTCTTCAAATGTAATTCCGAAATCCAAGGGAAGACACTGGACTGGAAAACCCGGTTTGGTATCGCCTTAGGCATCGCAAGAGCCTTACATTATCTCCATGAGGAATGCAGAGATCGTATTATTCACGGTGATGTTAAGCCCGAGAACATTCTTCTAGATGCCGATTATTCTCCCAAACTGGGGGATTTCGGATTGGCAAAGCTTTTGGGTAGAGATTTCAGTCATGTGCTGACGACAACAAGAGGAATGAGAGGGTATTTGGCTCCCGAGTGGATCTCTGGTCTTCCAATCACTCCCAAGGTTGATGTCTACAGTTTTGGAATGACTCTTCTGGAAATAATATCAGGATGAAGAAATCTGGACTTGAGCGTGCAAGAGTCAAGCAAGTATTACTTTCCCGCCTGGGCTGCAACGGAGATTCAGCAAGGGAGCATGATGAATATTGTGGACAAAAGGATTGTAAATAATGCATGTGTTGAGGAGGTGAGAAGGGCTACTCTGGTGAGCTTGTTATGTATTCAAAATGATGAGAATGCGAGGCCAAGCATGGGTCAAGTCGTGCACATGCTGGAAGGGATCACCGAGGCCCACGAAGTCGCACTGCAAATGCCAAGCCACATGGAGGATCACGAAATTGACGCAGGGAGCACTGATAGCGATTGAAGTCTTTATGGTGCCTGGTCAACCTTAAATAGGTAAAGCCAAGCAAGTCTTATCTTTGAGTAGTTTCACCTTATCATGGAAATATGTAATGTTAGGTAGCTGGAAAACCAATTTTAAATGTTATAGCTTTGATTTTATTGCCATGTGTATTTAAATCATGATAATAGATTGTTTAAGATATAATATCAAGTGATAATAGAAAGCACTGTTTTTGACAATTAAAGTATAATCTGATTTGAATGGTGGTATGAGCAGTGAAGATTAAGAAATCAGACAACATGAGATTTAAGTACCATGCAGACAAGCCCTTTCATCATTATTGGTGCATCATTAACAAACCTATGATTTATGCTATGTGGAAGGCTTAAAAAAAAGAAATGATTCTACTAATAAGTAATAATATACTAAAAATAAATTGCAGTGAGTGGACAATTGCAGAACTATTCTAATAAACAATAGTTTTTTAATATTTCTTGAAATAAAACATAGACACAATGTAGCTGATCAAACCAATATAGCTTACTAGACATGTGGACCGGTATATAACAATTTCAATTATGTCTTTTACAACATTCATCAAGAATTTCTAAGAATTCAATATTTTGTTAGCTAAAAGATGATAGTCAACACTTAACAAGTAAGAACTGTGAAACTATGGGTTGTTCTGATGCTCTGTAGCCTCTCTGTTATATTTCCATGTACAACAATGAGTGCAGATTGAAAGAGTGAACCTACAAGATGATAGGAGAAATTAATATTGTGAATTATCAAGAAACAAGAGCTATAAGATGAATGAAATTTATTGTGAACAGTTTGCACAATAATGTTGAATAACCTACAAAGAGGGAGAAGAGAGTGTACAATTCTACCTGGGAAATTAGAAGTATATGGAATATATTTGTTTGATTTTGCAATGAGCTCAAAGAGAATATCATAAACTGGGCTGCAATGTGACATAAAAATAGTAAGTAGAGATGTGATGGTCGATAGAAAGCTATTTAGAAATGCATATTGTGTATAGACCAGATCTTTTTTACGTTCTGAATGTGAGGATGCAATGGTAAAGTTTGCAGCTGGTAAAACTTGATCTGGTTGTGTATTGTACACTTCCATGTAATTGTTGATATGCCCACAATGATGTCAACAATATCAATAGAAGGTAAATGATGGTAAAGAAGTGGGACGTAAGAAAAGAAAAATTTTGAAAATTTTATAAAAAAGAGTTAAATTTAGTTATAATGGATGAGTAATAGACCTGTCAAAAGCAACAGTGGGTAGAAGCGAACAATGAATCATTTTATCTATTAAAGAACAAATTTCAATGTGTTGAGAGAAAATTGATCATTAGCTGCAATAAAACATATTTGATGACCAAATATCAAAGTTATGGTAATCAAAATCTAAGTTAATAATAACTTCATGCAAATTGAAACAACTTACATGTCAAATTTGTTAGATGTACATTCTTGGCTATTTAAAAAGTCTAATACAGAGAGAGAAAGTGATCATAAAAATTATGTGGAAATAACTTACTTTATGTCAAGATAAAAATAGCATTCAAGTGCTTTCAAATCAAATGATGAGTTTTTTATTTGTTTGATTTTGCAATGAGCTCAAAGAGAATATCATATAACTGGGTTGCAATGTGACATAAAAATAGTAAGTAAAGATGTGATGGTACATACAGATGTATTTAGAAAAGAATATTGTGCATAAAACATACCTTTTTTATGTTGTGGATGTGAGGATGCAATGGTAAAATGTGCAGCTGGTAAAACTTGATTTGGCTGTGTATTGTACACTGTCATGTAATTGTTGTGATATCCACAACGATGTCAACAATATCAATAGAAATTAAGTGATGGTAAAGAAGTGCAATGTAAGAAGAGGAAAATTTGAAAAAAATTATAACGAAGATTTTAATTTAGTGATAATGGATGAGTAATAGACCTGTCAAAAGTAACAGTAGGCAGAAGCGAATAGTGGAACATTTTATCTATTAAAAAACAAATTTCAATTTTCTGAGAGCAAATTGATCATTACCTCCAATGAAACATATTTCATGAGTAAATGTCAAAGATATGCTAAATCAAATCTAAGTTAATAATAACTTCATGCAAATGGAGACAACTTTCACGTCAAATTTGTTAGATGTACATTAAAAAAGCATATTGTGCATAAAACATACCATTCTTATGTTGTGAATGTGAGGATGCAATGGTCAAATGTGCAGCTGGTAAAACTTGATTTGGTTGTGTATTGTACACTGCCATGTAATTGCTGTGATATCCACGATGATGTCAACAATATCAATAGAAAGTAAATGATGGTAAAGAAGTGTGATGTAAGAAGAGGAAAATTTTAAAAAAATTACAATGAAGATTTTTAATTTAGTGATAATGGATGGTAATAGGCCTGTCAAAAGTAACGGTAGGTAGAAGCGAATAGCGAAACATTTTATCTATTAAAAAACAAATTTCAATTTGTTGAGAGCAAATTGATCATTACCCGCAATGAAACATATTTCATGAGTAAATGTCAAAGTTATGCTAAATCAAATCTAAGTTAAAAATAACTTCATACAAATGGAAACAACTTTCATGTCAAATTTGTTAGATGTACATTCTTGCCTATTTAAAAAGTCTAATACACAAATAGAGTGATCATAGAAATTATGTGGAAATAAGTTACTGTATGTCAAGATAAAAATAGTGTTCAAGTGGTTTCAAATCAAACAAATAGACATTTATTTGTTTGATTTTGCAAAGACTAAAAGAGAATATCATATAACTGGGCTGCAATTTGACATAAAAATAGTAAGTAAAGATGTGATGGTACATACAAAGGTATTTAGAAATGCATATCGTGCATAGAACAGACCTTTTTTATGTTCTGGATGTGAGGATGGAGTGGTAAAATGTGCAGCTGGTAAAAATTGATTTTGTTGTGTATTGTACAGTGCTATGTAATTGTTGTGAAATTCACAATGATGTCAACAATATCAAAAGAAGATAAATGATGGTAAAGAAGTGGGAATGCAAGAAGAGGAACATTTAGAAAGTTTAATAAGAAAGAGTTTAATTTAGTGATAATGGATGAGTAATAGACACGTGAAAAGTAACGGTGGGTAGAAGCGAACAGTGAATCATTTTATCTATTAAAAAAATTCAATGTGCTGGGAGCAAATTGATCATTACCTGCAATAAAACATATTTCATGAGTTATGCTGAACAAAATCTAAGTTAATAATAACTTCATGCAAATGGAAATAATTTTCATGTCAAATTTGTTAGATGTACATTCTTGGCTATTTAAAAATCCTAATACACAGAGAGAAAATGATTATAGAAATTACTACGAAATTCATCTAGCATGAAAACTAACACATGTAAACTAAAATATAGAAGAGAAGCAACAGATATATCTAACATGAGTGAAATAATAGCTTTGAGCAAACAATAAAGACATGAATCAATTTTTTGGGCTACCTTTGTAGAGGTGCAAGATGAGGACTTCGAACAATCAAAATGTGTGGATGTAACTTGTGCACTTGTTTGCAGGTAGCTTTGTTTGCATGTCCTTTTTGAAAGCCATGTTTCACAGGGGGCGTAAAATAGTTGATAGTTCTTCAGATTGTAGGATCAAGTGTATAAACATGTAGAAAGTCAGTGAACATATAGCAACAAATGTTGTAGTAGAGCATGACATAATGCAATGTAACAACTTTCCTAAGGAAACAATTATGATAATAACGTAATCCATTTTGTTATAATGTACAGGGAGTAAGAATAACTTATTGTATGTCAAGATAAAAACAGCATTCAAGTGCTTTCTAATCAAATAATTAGATGTGATGGCCTAAAGAGATCAAGTTGGTTCAACTTTAGTCACTCTATGATTAGTCTGCTATCTGCAACGGTAATTCACAATCATCGATTATTTTCCCTAGAAAAATAGGAACTTCCTTGTAGAGAAAAAATAAGGAATGAAATAAAAATCTGGAATGCACCAAAACGAATTTGAAAAGGATATGAAGGACGACAATATTGGAACCTTTGTCGTAAGTGATGACTTGGCCTTCTAAATCTTGGCCTAGCATTGTTTTAATGGACAATCACCATCTGATCACGAATTCACCATTCCCATGCTCACGATATTTTTCTCGCACATGCTAGGGTTAAACAAAGTAAATTTGTTTGTTATTTTTTTTTGGTATAGATTGGGTTTTAAACCCAAAAGGAAAAAACTTAAGCTCCTAATTTTGCATCTTTGTAATGGCTACCCAAATTTGGCTCTGAATATGCCAAATTTTTGCAAAGTATGCTAAAGGGTAGCTTGTGTGGCAACTGTTTGCCAAAATTTCGTATGGAGGTTCTGCAAAAGAAGCTAAACAAAATTAAATATTTGAAAAGATAACTCTGAAGAAACACTTGAGCTATATATGCGGCATTAGCGCTTGGGCATATGGGTTGGACAGCCTAGAGAAGGAACGACTGAGCAGCTAACAGACAAGGAAAAACCCCAAATACAGAGTTGAGTTGGGTTCCTTCATATATATTTAAAATATATAACCTAATGCACTTTTTCAAAGGCATTACATAGTTAAACGGTTGCCTGAACCAAAAAATCTAAGCTCCACCAAAGATTTTTCTCCTATGATAACTGTAAATGAAAATTGTAGTCCCCTCAACTATAACTCTTCAAACTTGCAAAGGAACCAAAGAAAAACGAGGGGAAAAAATAGCTACGAAAATCAGATTCAAATAAAAAATTATTCTACCTGTCGTAGCTAAAGATTTTTCTGTCACCAATGCAAATACAGTTTCCGAAAGTTAAAAACGAATTGAAGTCCAAATTCAATGATATATGCAATATTTCATTTAATAATTTGTCCTGCGGTGCATTTGCCAGCCATCTTATAACAAGGACGCAAAGCGTCAAGTTCCTGTCATTAGTATAATTAGTTTAGAGTAAATAAAAATAGAAATAGAGGGAGAGAGGGAGAATGAGAGGGAGAGGGAGAGGGAGAGAAATACATAGAGAGATAGAGAAAGGTGGAGGAAAGATAAAAATAAAAAGAGAGAGAGATAGATAAGGAGATAGATAGATAGAGAGGAAGAGGTAGAGGAAGAGGTAGAGGGAGAGATAAAGGTAGAGAGAGAGAGAGATGAGTACATAAGGAGTGGAAGAGATAGATAGGTATAGAGGGAGAGGGAGAGGGGGAAATAGAGGTATATGTGGCAATATGATAAAAGGATAGAGAGAAAGGGATAGAAGCACATAGAGAGAGGGGGAGAGCTAAAGAGAGATAGGTATAGAGGGAGAAGAAAGGAGAGGAGAAGTTAGTGTTATCACATTTTAATTTAATATATTAAAAAAAAAATTTAATATTAGAAAATTCTCTTGTAGTTGAAAAGATTTAATTTTAATTGTTTAAAATGAGTGTTACTAGATTATATAAATATTGTTGTTAATGAATATTAGTTTAAGATTAGCAATTACAATAAATTTATTACAATTAATTTTGAATGTCTTAAATTTTTATCCATAATTCAACTAAAATTAATTCATTACAAAATTTATATAATACACAATTCAATGAAAATAAAAATGTTATTACATTCAATGAAACTTTAAAATTTATTACAAAATTTATATAATAATAATATACAGTTCAATGAAAATTGAAAAATTATTACAAAATATATATATTATGTGGATTGAGTCATGATGTCACTATATATATTAGATTATTCGTTAAGGAATATAAAAGTTAGAAGGTGGAAAACCTAAAACCATGAGATTTTTCTATTAACATTTTTATTAACGGTGATGTGTTTTAAATGAACAATCACTTTACAAACAAAATTATCACCATTACAATAAATCACCATTACTAATTTAAGAGAGGAGGTGAAATCAAATAAGTCAATGAATTACAAACTAGCTTTTTACTTTTGAATAGATTTCATTTTTTCATTTTTTTATTTTTTATTTTATTTTATTTGTATCTTTCAATATAATAGTTAAAATTACAAATTATAAATTATAATTTCATCAATAAGAAAAACACTTAAAATAAAATAAAATCATTTTAAATTTTAAAAAAATATTAAATGTATAAGCGTACAAACTCAATGACATAACCCACTTGCCACAATAAAGAGGGGAATACGTTTTTAAACTTATGATTTAATTTATTATTTCAATTAAAAATAATTACAATAAAAAATGTAATTCTAATTTATTTCATTTTATTTTCTATTAATAATTAATTAATTAATTCTAATTATATAAAAAATAAAATATAAAATAAAAATGTAAAAATTAAACCTTAATTATAATGAGTCTATTCCTAAGTTTTCTTCAGCAAGTATTCAATAGTAAATAAAAAGCAAAATTAAGTTAATTAAAAAGACTCCCATTTCCCGTACATGGTTTAAGGAATATTTTTTAAAACCCTTTATTAAAAGCTTTAAATGATGCAAGCAAAGTAAAAAATAAAGTAAATTAGTAACTTTAGAAAACTTTGAGACGCATCATTTTGTTTTGTAACAGCTGTTATTCATACAATGAGCCAGCAGGACATGTGAATGGGCATTCATTTCTCCCATAGAATCCATTTATGGTAAAGGAAAAAGAGCTGGCTGTATACAGAGAATACATGTATGGAGAATACATTTAACCATTAAAGAAAGGATCCAGGTGCTCAAATTTGCAATTTTCTCTGGCTTCACCGGACTCAAGGTTACTTCCATGAGCTAAATTTAACAAGTATATGCTTGGTTGAATATGAAGAAACACCAGGTAGATAAGATCAAAGAAAATTAGTAGAGCAGATATGTGTTTAAGCTAAAGAGAGCCGAAGTCTGGAGAGCAAGTTCTTTTCTGTTGTGATGCTAGCGCAGTCCCAGCTTCTTGCACTATTCAGCTGGAAATGGAGCTTATTGGAATAATAAGGTCCTTCTAGTGGGTTGAAGCCTTAGTGTTTACTTATGAAAATCCTCTAAAAATTGACCTTCATTTAAAGAGTTTTGGCATAAGGATAAAAAAAATTCTTGAATTTTCAGGGTGACTTCTTCATGTTAAAACTAGAAATCAATTAGAGCATATGGAGACCGAAAGGTGGAGAAAGACAATAATAGTATGGGGAATTTATATGGACCCGAGGTATTGGTGCCTGAATTGATAATGCTTTTCTTTACAACTGGAGATATTGTTGAGAAGTTGACTGCAAAGAATTCCGTCAATTAGTTTGTTCAGCTTTTGCAGATATGTTCTTTTAAGGTCCACAGGAGAGGAATTTTTTATATAGTAGCGGATATCCTACTGTGATAGGTATTTGGACAAATCCCTGGGTATCAGTGACAATACACACTACCGATGGCAATCTATGGTGGTTGCTGGCAGAGCCTATCTAGGGGAAGGATTCTAACTAGATGATTAACGAATGGCTGCTAGTAGTTGAACTCGAAGTTGTCATCGGCTCCAAAAACAAAATCAAAATGTAGATCTTACTAGAAGGTTTTCCCTATTCGATTTTGGGTAGATTCAAAGACTTGCCCCTCAAGTAAAGGTACCCGTAAAGGTAAAGACAAGTTTTTAGTTTACGAGGAAGCAGGAAATTAATTGGCTTTTGAGAGTCCCTTGTAGAATCCTACAAATGTATTATTACTTTGCATACTTTTTGTTAAATTTTGTACCTCTAGTTTTTGACCTCTTGTTCTAGTTCAATAGCAAAATCAAAATCTAGAGTACAGTGGTTCCATGGAGTGGCCTGGATGATTTTCTCAGCAACTTCTTCCTAGATTTTTTGATAGCAATTTACAGATAGCCATCCTGCGAAGCATGAAATTTGCAGCTCTAGCTTCTACATTACAATTTTTTCTGAGATTTGCACCTATGTCTACCAGTTCAAAAATAAAAAATAAAATTGCTACTTGAAATTGCAAAAGTGGCATAAATCCTTCTGCGATTATGTGTGATTTCCAGGTCAGCAAGATTGATCGGCTCCTGCTAAATAGTACATCCATGACAGAGAAGAATTTATAAATACCCAAGCTTTGGACTTGGTGTTCTAGTTGGTGTGTATGAGTATTTGATGGCTGAGCCTCACTAGCTAGAAAACTAAAAGGAGTTTCTAAATTTTTTATCTCAGACAATTTAGTTGTTTTTGTTCTGTTGAGATGTGGGGTGATATACCATAGATGGTAGTTGGAAATTGTTTTTGTATTTGGAAAGTTGTATTTCATTTATGTATGTTGTTCAGGTGTTATTCTAATAACTACAGTTCCAGTCTGGTGATGGGATGCTGACATCTATTTCTTTATCCTATTATCAATCTATATCAGTTTCAAGGGTTGGGTTTTGAGAAAACGGTGCAACAAGAAGTTCAGAATTCTTCTGAGCTGGTTGATTTTGATATATCTCTTGTTTAGGCTGCATCAAAATCCACTGCAAATGTGTTTGAGCCATTAGAAGCCTTTTTTCCTTGAGAATGAGGGAATGTTTTGCAAACCTGAGATCTCTAGAGATGCTTTAGACAATGAAGAGCATGGTAATTCTAAAAATTTGCAGAATAAACATATTTTACAGAGGGGGTTGGAATATCTGATTAATAATAGATTTCATTCTCAATATTTATGTTTGAGGAGATACATTGGAACTGAACATGTAAACCATGAAATTACAAACAGCTATGAATAAAATCAAGAAGGAAACTGACCGAAGCCAAAAATGGCGCTGGTAAAAATGCCACTAGCTGTCTCAAATTACAACTGTCTATTATGGGTTGCGCTGCAACACAAGTGATAAGAAAAATCAATTCAAACGCTAATTTAAATTTATTTTATTTTATAACCTAATAAAAATTATCAAAGCCAATGCCAAATTCAAGTTACAATGTTTACAGCCAAAGATTTAAAGTTTTTTTTACATCTAGATAACCAAGATCTTATCGAGAGGGAAATCTCAGCAAACTTTAAGAGAATTTGTTGCGATGATCTACAGTGCCTGCAAAATAGGAATCTGGAAAACTTAAGCAAACAAATTAAATTGACATATCAGAACCAAAATCTACAAGTTAGCTTCGAAAATAAAGCAGAATTTTTAAAACAAAGCTTGAAAGACAAACAAAGGTATATTGAATAAAGCAGAATTTTTAAAACAAAATTTGAATAACAAATGAAGAAGTCAATACCTGATCAATCCTGTTACCAAGCTCAAACTACTGTGACCTAACTAATGCTATGCTCATTGTTCAGTGGGAAAATATTAACCACATAAATTGCATTTCTCAATGCCTGAAACATATTAATTTCTCAATGCTTGAAACATATCAATTCCGCATAAAGCATTCAATAAGCATTGAATGCAAAAGATTTTTGCAGAGGTTCGGAGATTGTATCTGTACATCTGCCAGTTTGCTTGCATTCATTGCATATTTTCTGGTGATGCGATAGCCAAACATGTCATACGATTGCCAACTATCAATAATAAATGCTTATGAAAAATTGAAATAATACAAAGTTCTAAAATTTTATTAAATTTTTCAAATAAATTTAATAAAAAATATAATTTCTACAGCTACTGTTACTCCGATTAGCCAATAAGAAACAAGTTAAATGTTTTTTTTTTAATTATTTAAATATATATATTAACATTCAAACTATACAACTTCATATGAATTCTTAATAATTTTGAAAGCTGATTGGTTAACTGAAAAAAATAAATGCACCAGACGGATGCGTAAGTATCCTGCCTAGCGGCAGGAACTAATAAATGTTGTACAAAAAATTAAATTGATGCCTTATATAATGTTTGCCAATTGATTAAATTTTTAATAAAAATATAATTTTACCAATGACTCTTATTCTTATTAACCAATGAGATAACAAATAAATTATATTATTTAAATTATTTAAATATTTATAATTATTGAAACTTTATAATTGTAATCAAATTCTTAAAATTCTACAATCTGATTGGTCAATTGAAAACTACAAATGCATCCAATGGATGCATAAGTATCTTGTCGAAACTAATAAAATTGTCGTAATTTCCCACAACACTTAGTTTGGTTGGAGCACTAGTTAACAAATCTATTCAAGTTATTATATTTTTTTCAAACTTGGTAATATATGATTGAAAATATTGTAGTTGTGCGGAGTTGTATTATTGTTGGCTTTAAAATGCAATTTACAACTTGTACTCAATCAGTGGCTCTAAAACAAAGAAAATAAATCTAAAAATATATATTAGAAATTTGATATTTTTTGAATTGGATTCTTAAATTTAGTAAAACTTATGATTATAGAACTAGTATATAATGTATTTGTAACGTGGCTTACAAGATTTAGTCTAGTGAAATTTAATGATTATATATTCCCAAAACAAACATAGAAAGGAGGCTTTGTAATGCTTTTATGAGCTACTATAGGAAGACGAGAGATCTTCCTCCATCATAGTAGCTCTGTCTAGATTTCCCGCCAATAGTCCACAATCTTTTTTTCTTCTTGATCCGAAATATGGATTTAGATGACAATACCTGAGTGAGAACCTGTTGTATTGTAAATTATGTTCACAAGAACAAGAAAAACATAGAATTGAAGCAAGCCAAAAAGTAATCTATTCCATTCGAAAATTCAACATATAGAAGTTCATGAGATTCCAAGGGTCACAAAAACCCCTTGAGAATCGAAGTCCAACAATCACATTTGTTCATTACATAATAAAATCTAAAAACTATGAAATTTTCAAAAAACTATGTGAAATTTTATCCTAACTTCAACTAGGCATAACTTTCAACTCGGGACTCAAAATCATGAACCGTTTACCTCGTTGGAAAGGTCTCCAAGAGCTGTAGATGATATTTTGAAAGAGCCCGTGGGCCCACTTCCCCACTCCCTCTCCTCTTATTTCCTTCTATGGCCACATAAAGCAAATCAACGTTTATTTTTATTTTTAAATTAAAAATTAAAATTTCATTCAACGTAATTTTTATTTTTTTTATCAGTAAAAGGCCAAAGCCAAAGAAATTTTATTAATTAAAAAACAAGATAATTACACCTCCATTCAGTGTGAGCATTGGTAGGAAAGAATGGAGGGAAGAAAACCTCCGGTCTAGCCCAGATCCATTAATGGATGAAAAAACTAATGCTACAGAAAGCTAATAATAAAGAACATGATACATGAATCCCTGGATAATTCACATCCAGGTTAATCTATATGAAAGAATACTTAAAGATCATCTAAGATTTCCTATGTGCTGTGATTCGACCCTTCCCTGATAATGATGTCCTCGATCATGATCCAAACATAGCTCTAACCTGAGTTCTTGTCTTGCCAGATTTGGAACAGACCAGTCCATTATTCTGCATAAGAACCTTATCATGCCTTTCAACCAAGATCGTCGTTAGAATGTTTAAAATTATTATGTTTTAAAATTTTAACAACAACTTGAAATGTAACTACCCATATGATTATTAATGACAACTTCCCTCTAGGGTATTGAGCCCTTAATCTTGTCGTGACAATGCCTGCAAGAAACCTTTAGCCCTGCCATACAATAGATTACTACAAAAAATGTTAGCCAATAAATAAACCCCCATCCATGATGCCACGCTTATACCAGAATAGCCGCTAAAGGTCATTAGCTTATAGAATTGGAAAGAACTAACTTCAAATCCAAAGTACTACCTACATCTTTATCACAATTTGTTGCCAGGAGGATCTAAAAATCACCTAACTCCTTATAGAGATGCTGGTGGATATGAAAATCAAAGAGATCCTTAGAAGAAGACTTGATCAGACAATAGCTTCTAAACAGTCCACCAGTCTTAAAACACATAAAAGATTCCACATATTAACTAAGCATCCATAAGTCTTTAATATAAGTCTAAAATAAGATGAAAGTTAGACAAAAAACCTAAGACAAACACCTAGCTACCAATCCATCTTTCAAAAAAACAAGGAACCATAAACATCAAATGGGCCCTCCTGCGATTGAAGCCTCATCGTTTCCTTCCCCACCCATGAGGGTCCATGGTTCCCGAGCTGTCTGGCTTTACTGAAGAGGGGGAGGCAGGAGAGGGAGGAATTGGCACCTCGTCCGAGATCACTGTAATGTTCTCAACTTCAAGATATTTAATAAACCATTTGTCGCGCAGAGGCTTTTTAACCTGCAAGAGCCATAAAAGAAAGGAGAAATTCCTGCTCCTAATTGGGCTATAGGCTTCAAAAGCCCAAGGATCCTCTATAGCCAGAATAGGGAATCATGGCACCGGATTATTCATCCTGATAAGGATATCGTAATCCCAAGGCTTTGGAACTGTGAGCTCTTCATCAATGTTGCCCACCACCCTCTCTAACTTGCCCAATATTTCCTTCTTGAAGACCTTTTTACAGAGTTTCAACACTACATTTCTGTCTTTCTCAAGATGCATGGCTATTGCTAAGAACATCGTTGCAATGTCTGCATTAGCTCTAGTCTGGTCCCCATTTAAAATATAATCCCTCCCCAAGGTTTTCATAACAGCTCCAATAACCAGGGGATTCGAATGAACCAGAATGCCCCTCAATCTCTCTGCTTTGATTTCCCCTACAAAGGCCACCTGTCGTTTGAGCCCTAGAAGTCTGAGTGGGGTATCCATCTGTGCTACAAGAAAGATGAGCTAGGACTTCGATCATATGAACTAAATAGACCAGGAGCATTAATGCTTCATGAGATACAACTCATCTTGTCGTAGAGGAATGCAAAATAAAAGTAGATGATCGGTATCGGAGGGTCAGGATGCTAAAGGAGCGATCTTGATGATCTATGTAATAATTACCGCCACCTTAATGCAAACAAGCAAAAAGTAATTTTGCCTTCAATCGCATAAGGAGTGTCACATCATCATTACTAGAGTGCCCTACGCATGCGCAACCCAAGGAAACCATACTGGTGAAGATGGGGGATAAAGGCCAAGCAATTCGGGCAGATCTGACGGTCGGGCAGAAGATCCAATGGTGGCCACTGATCCGTAATGGGAAACTGCTCGTCAGTTACCCATCGCGACTCACCGACAAGGTGGGCAAGGTCCTATGGTGGGACCAGCCAAAGGTGAGTTGGCAAGTGAAGTGGCAGATAAGGTGGCAAGACAGATGGTGGCCAGTTGGATGTGCGGACACATCAGGAAGTGACACTTTGCAGTGGACAACAGGCAAGTTAATAGCTGAGCAAGTTGGAAATGATCCAATGGTTGTTGTTGGTCCACAATGGGAAAGTGCACGATGTTTATTCATCGCGGCCCAACGACAAACCACTAGCAGGCAGTTAAGG
Organism: Cryptomeria japonica; assembly: GCF_030272615.1. NCBI lineage: Eukaryota > Viridiplantae > Streptophyta > Pinopsida > Cupressales > Cupressaceae > Cryptomeria > Cryptomeria japonica. The sequence continues at coordinate 174,085,678 of NC_081407.1, read as the reverse complement.
TGGAAAGTTAAGGCAGACGGATAGTGAAGACGGTGAAGAGGCGGCGTTTAAGAAACCAAGGATCCTAAAGATCGAGTGGTTGACAAGAAGATCGATGGTGGTCACTGATCCGCAATGGGAATTAGCTCGACAGTTACCCATCGCGACCTAGCGACAAAGAAGAGCCAAGGATCGGTAGTGGGTCCGATGGTGTTGAGGTGACAAACAGGTCGCAGGTTAGTTGGCGCCCAGGTGGATTCCAGGTGAACCAGAGGTTGACACGAGGCAGGGCACAAAGACAAAGGGCAAGTTAATGATCGTGCACATTGAAGATGATCCAACGGTTGTCGTTCAACCAGAATGGGAAATTGCACAACATTTATTCCTCGCGACCCAGCAACTGAATGGTGGGCCCAGCGGAAGAGCGGCTCGGGTGAGTTAAAGAGCTGGCAAGTCAGAGAAAGATCAACGACCATTGTTGTACTGTAATGAAAATAAGCTCGAGCATTAATCCTCGCGGATCAGCAACAAAGCACATGCAGTAAAGAATGAGATAAAGTTCAGGCAGATATAAAAGATCCAGCGGTGGTTGCTAATCTGCAATGGGAAACCACTCATCAATTACCCATTGCAACTCAGTGGCAAGGCGGGCAAGGTTCAATGGTGGGTCCAGCCTAAGGTATGTTGGCAAGTGAAGTGGCGGATAAGGTGGAAAGTCAGATGGTGGCTAGCTAGATGTGCAGGCAAATCAGGAAGTCATATGTGGTAGTGGTCTACAAGTGAGTTAATAACCGAGCAAGTTGGAAATGATTTGACAATTGTCGCTAGTCCGCAATAGGAAAGTGCACGATGTTTATTCATCACGACCAACCGCTAGCAGACGGTTAAGGTAGAAAGTTTAGGCAGATAGATAGTGCAGACGGTGAAGTGGCGGCGGTTAAGAAACCAAGGACCCTAAAGATCAAGCGGTTGACTTGAAAATCGATGGTGGTCGTTGATCTGCAATGAGAATAAGCACGACGGTTACCCATCGCAACCCAACAACAAAGAAGAGCCAAGGACCGGTAGTGGGTCCAGCGGTGTTGAGGTGGCAAACAGGTGGCAGGTTAGGTGGCACCTCGGTGGATTTTGGGCAAACCAAAGGTTGACACGAGGTAGGGCACAGAGACAAAAGGGTGAGTTAACGTGCGTGCAAATTGAAGATGATCCAACGGTTGTCACTGAACCACAATGGGAAATTGCACAACATTTATTCTTCGCGACCCAGCGACTGAATGGTGTGCCCAACAGAAGAGCGGTCTGGGTGAGTTAAAGAGCTGGCAAATCAGAGAAAGATCGACGACCATCACTATACCGCAATGAAAAGATGATCAAGCATTAATCTTCACGGATTAGCGACAAAGCACATGCAGTAAAGAATGAGATAAAGTTCAGGCAGATATAAAAGATCCAACAGCTATCGCTAAACCGTGAAGAAAAATTGCTGACAAAGGATTTTCAAAAAAGGAAAGCAACTCCCTCTAAAATTAGGCTAAACTTAAGATAAAATGGACTGTAATGTGACTAAAAAGGCTTGAAAAGAAGATTCACAAGAACTTCAGTTGATCACCACTCCATGGTCCTTTTGCTAGTGGGGTCTTGATCTCATGGATAAGATTCACCCTCCTTCCAATGGCCATAAATTCATCATCACAACCACAGAGTATTTCATGAAGTGGATTGAGGTTGTTCCTCTCACCCAAGTCACCAGAAAGTAGATCACAACCTTTATCCTCAACTATATCATTTGCCAATGTAGTGTTCCCCTCTCCATTGTCACAAACAATGGGTTTCCTTTCTAGAATTAGTATTTTCATGAGATTTGTGATCAATTCCATATCCATCATCACTTTTCTACTCCATATTACCCTCAAGGTAACGGTCAAGCTAAGGCATCCAATAAAACTATCCTCAGAATCCTCAAGAAGATAATTGATGATGCTAGTCATAACTGGCATATCCAACTTAATCCTACACTTTGGGCCTATTGTAAAAGTGTTCACACACCCATTGGAGCCACTCCTTACTCACTTATCTATGGCATAAAATCCATCTTGCCTACCGAGGTCGAGCTACCATCCTTACGGGTCTCTTTGCGCAATATTATCAATGATGAAGACTATAGTGTGTCCTGTTTACAAGATTTGGAATTATTGGATGAGCGTAGACAAACTTCTTTTAATCATCTCAAGGCATATCAACAACATATGAGTTGTGGTTATAATCACAAGGTAAAGCCTCACACATTTGAGGTTGTTGACTTAGTACTCAGAGAAATTCCTAAGAATCAACAAGATAGAGAGAAAAAGGATAAGTTTGAACCAAATTGGCTTGGCCCTTATGTCATCACAACAATATATGGACCAGGTGCATATTAACCCTCAACACCAAACATAGAACCTTTAGAAGATCCTATCAATAGCATGCACCTTCACAGGTTTTACACATACTTTTTCAGAGTATCCTAATAAACAAAAAATAAAAAAATAAAAATGGTGTCTTGGTGAAAACCTGGCAAACAAGCGCCTTGTAACAAAAAAAAATTAAAAAATCGAAAAAAGTAAAGAGAAATAAATTTATCCAATGGTGAAAACCAATTTGGTGGCACCCCGGGCAAGTACCATGGTGAAAACCGGGTTAATGGCACCATGTGTAGAGACTTTTTCTCCTCCCTCCTTCAGGATTCAATCTCACCCTTTTTACTTTGCACACACTCATAACCTATCATTCCATAATAAATTTACTCATTCCCATCATGGCTTGTTATTGATCTACTTAAGATTAGTTCGCCATCCATAATAAACCTTTTTCACCCCTTTCTTTCTATATTAAATAAGGTCCAATCTATAACTAAGGGAAAAAATCCTAAATCTAGTGATGGAAGTGGAACCCTGAGCATCACATGTTTTGAGGAGCATCGTATTTTCATTCCTCTTTCTTTTCACGCAAATCCACAATAAAAGATCACTTGCATCGTCGATCCGCAATAAAGTTCCATCCTTCTTCACAATAAAGTATAAATTCTATGGATTTAGTTGGTTTCAGATGAGACACAAGGAACAATGTGCTTCCAATAAATTAGATCTTTTGTTAGACTTTGGCAACAACAAGAATTTTCAACATTATTTGTCCTTTATCAAGATAACAACATTGTGACCAAATCAAACATGTTAACATATTGTGTAGGGGAAAAAGCGAGACTAGGTTAACATGCCCTAATCCTACCTTTTGACACACATTACGGAATACGAAAGAGCCTAGAGATATCGCACAATTGGCTACTTCTTTTTGTGAAAGAGAGAGCCACGGGATATCTATTAGGATTTCTATTCCCTTGTTGAAATTGAAAGATAAAATGATGCAAGTTCAGTCCCTAACCTCAAAATGCAAGTAGGAACTAATGACAAGATTGCAGAATTGAACTTAAATGATGGAAAGTTGTAAACACAAGGATGAAATAAGAATGCAAGTGCGTACCCGGAGTTAAAATCTGACTGAAAATGTTCGGGACGGGGGCGCGGGCGCCACTGTCCTGATTCTGCCCCTGAAACTGCTCCGGAAACTGCTGTTTTTGCACTTTGGAAAAAGCTGTCAAAAATGCTGAAAATGTTGTCGAACCAGGGCGCCCAGCGCCCCTATCCCAGGGACCAGGGCGCCCAGAAGGGACCAGGGCGCCCAGCGCCCCTGTCCTGGCAGGACCAGGGCGCCCCACGCCCCTGTCCTGGTCTTTTGTTCTGAAATTTGGTGGGAAGGCCCGTCTCAGTCTGCTTCTTCCGGATCTGCAACCTACGGCGTCGTCCGAGTCCCGAAACCTGCAATAATATCTGAAAAGGGGAAGGGGCGGCTATATAGGGTTTTGCCTTAGTCAAACCCCCGCTTCGGTGATTTCCACCTCCGCGAATAGCCAAGTTGTTTTGTAAAATGTATTGTGTGTGCAGACCTAGTGTGTGTGCAAGGTCCAAAATGCAAGAAAGCAAACTAGAGCAACCTAGAAAGTAAACCCTAATTGCTTGTAAATGATAATGCCAATGCTCTAAATCAAGATGCAATGTGATCTAAAGCATGAATAAATGATATATCAAAGCTTATGTAAGGACATGAAAACAATATGAAATCATACCCAACTCTCAAGGGAGGAGTACAAGCCAATCTTCAGTCGGTAATCTCCTATTGTTCTTCAATGTCTTCCAAGCCCTAATTGGATGAATGAATGAATTTGATAGATGCTTGATAGAATGATGTTGAGTGTTGTTGAAGTCTTCAAAAGATCTGCTCTTTCGCTGCATATGAAGTTCCTCAAAACCAAAAATCGGATCCATTCAAATGAGGAAAGAGAGCTTTTATGTATGAAACCCTAGGTCGTAAATTCGTATTTTGGCCGACCTAGAGATTGAATATCCTGCCAATTTCTTGGGGTTAAGCTTTATTTTATGATTGGATTGTGCTCCTAAAATTTCGGGAAAAATGTCCGGGACCATGTTGCACGGGCGCCATGGTCCTGACAACTTTTCACCAAATTTTCAGGGCCATCAGATATGATGATTTTAGAGAGAATCCCGAAGTTACAGCTGATTTCGAGATGTTTTGACCCCCGAAATCAAGCCCCCAAGTTCAAAATAGGACCTAATTAGGGTTTTTGATTAAATGATGTATTGGAAGAATAAAATGAAAGGGGCACACTTTAATGAAAGGGCCCAACTTTATGATATGGGAGATGATAAAATAGGACCTTAGACCTAATTAATTTAATTAATTAAGTGCTAAAGGGGAAATGCAATGCAAAATGCAAAATGCGCCAAGGCGAGTGCTAAACTAGGTGTGAAATTGTACCACCCTAGCAAGTGCGTACAATTTACGACGCTACACATATGTGGCAAGAAACACTTACAATTGAGGATTTTAGTTTATGTTGGTGTTAAATCTTGGATTTTCTTTTGATTTTATCTTTTAAGGTGACATGCCTTTTAGCTTTTCCAGGATGTCTCTAACTAGAGATTTTATCTCTAGGATGTCTTTGACTAGAAAGGTGAGGATGAGGTGTGTTCACCTATTTTTCTGTTTGTGGATTGCCTCTTAGTAATATTGTGGATTGTCCAAGGATATGAGGACACTATGAGTCTAGTGTGAACTAGGACATTCCTTGTCCGTGACTCTCTAATCTTCATGCAAAGGGTACAATCACTTTCTAGGTTGAACCTATACCTGGATGGTCATAACCCATTTTCCATAATAAAGCTCAATGATGATAATAGCACAAGGAGCACCTTCACTCCCATATCTTCTATCTTTCATCTTCCTTTTCTCATTTGTCCTCCATTGTCCTATCCTAACTCCCATGCAGTTCGGTATCACATGACTAAGTATAATGACATGCCAAAAATATCTGCATCTCATGTAGTGTTCATCTACATAACCATGAGTTAGGACATCGCATTACATGCATATAGAAATCATAATAGAATCACATCCTGCACACACCACTCATTAACACATCACATAAGCATCGTTTTCATACATCCATTTGCATTGGTACATTTACATTCGCATCATGCAAAAAAATAAACATAAAAAAAAATACAATGCATCACATCATCCACATGGATTGTATCTCATAATCATCATATAGGCATTACATAGAAAGTACTTGCATCATCATAATATAACATGCATCCATAACACGAAAATATCATAAAGCATATAGAAGCATCACTTCATCATAGAAAATGCATCACATAAAAACACATGCATATAATTGCCGCAAGGAATAGGTCATCTCATATATATATCAAAAATATAATGTGTCATGATAAAATGATGTCAAAATCCTATGACCACAAAATCACCTGAAGTTGTCTATATCATCATTAAAAAAAACATTCAAAAATGGATCCAAGAGAGCTATGAAGAACTCCCTCCCTTAGAGCTGCCAGACCTTGAAGGAATTTGAGCACTTGAGGGTCCAACCCTTGGATCATCTTGTTGCTCCCCTCTTGCAGACCTTGTTGGTGGTGTTGGTGGTCCCATCACACCTCCACTAGATGACCTCTACCTCTCTTGACCTGACATTGTAGAGTGGGATGCTTGCCTATAGCTACTTACTCTCAAATGAGGAGGCATAGTTGAGTCATAGAGACTATGCCAATAGGTAATCTCCTCCCCAGCTCTAATGTAATATGCATAGCCTGACCTTGTATCTCCTTGCAATGTGGCCCTGACTATCCTGAGAGCATCCTATGTAGCTGTGTACCATGGAAGGTTATGTCTCTCTCATCCATCACCTCTCAGATCTCTCTCTCTCTCTCTCTCTCTCTCTCTCGATCATCACCTCATCAGCCTGTCCCTAAATGAGATCTCGTAGTATGAGTAGCTCATCCTCCTCATCTCCCCCTGCTCCTCCCTCCTCCTGTTTGACCTACTTCGAGACATCTTGTCTAGGCTTGTCCTCTCCCTGTCTCTCCTATCCCTATCCACCTTGTATAACATGTACTTGTACCTATGGAGAAACCTTTAGTGGCTATCCCTCTCTCCCTCTAATTGGCTTCGATGGTCTCCCCTCTCCATATCCACCTTGTGCTCTATCTCCCCATCATCTGTCACTTTGTCCTCCACCTCTACCCCTAACAACCATCCAGGCTCCTCCTCTCTTCCGTCTCCTCTATCATCTGCCTCTGTCTTAGTCATCATTGTCATTATCTAATCCCAGAGCTTTCTCTCCTATACTTGTCAATTGAGGGAATTGATGTGCCATAAAATACACTACATACTCATTTGACATGTTTGCATATGCAATATCACTAAGCATATCCCAAGGCAAGGCTACCATCTCTTGAAAATGAGTCAGGGTTGCATCATAAGACAAAATCAACCCCCAATGTGCCTGCTCTAACACTATGGGAGCAAAATCCCTTGATCCACAAGGCATCTGTTGAACTCTACCAAATTTTCTCAAAACTCTGTCACCTAGATGTTTATCCAAAATGTAAGGAGTTTGTCCAATGAGATACCTGATACGAAAACAAAATGGTAGCTCCCTGTCATCCTCCTCCCAGGCCTCATAGTCCAAGTACAACGTCCATGTCACACTATATATATCATCAATCAACCATCACTAGTACTCTAGCTTCCCAATCCATGGCTGGGAAGTGATCATGCCGTAGATGTGTACATAGGCTTGCTCGTGACCTCTAAATCTAAAGTGAATAGGCCTCGTCATTGATATATGCTCATAGGTCTAAACTTGTAGTAAGGTAAACCTGCATCCTAATCCACAAGGTCACTGAGGTTAAAAACTGATGGAGCTCATGGTATAGGTGTGCCAACACACATGATCCCCAAGAAAATTTTCTCGTCCCCGTGACTAGAATATGCAGAGCTCTAACCCACCCTAAAACTAGTTCGCATGTAGCCCTGTTAGGACATAAGAACCCACTAATCACCCCTCCCACCATTGCAACCAATGTTTTTGTGCTGGTGTACATAACCTCCTAGCTTAAGTGTCCTCCCCTCAGCTCTAGCTCCAGGTCCCCGAAGACTCATCAAAGTGCATCCACATCCTACTCCCTGTCATAAACAACTAGCTCTCCATGGATGGGTATTCGCAATATCCTATATACATCCTCTAAAGTGACTAACATCTCACCAATCAGCAAATGAAACATGCATGTCTCAGAGTACGATCTCTTCACAAGAGCAATCAATAGTCTCGTGTTTGCCAAAATCTCAGGCATATATATGATGTATCTCAAACCCATAGCCTCGATTGTTGCATGATCATTGGCAGTGAGGTCTGTCTGTAGCCTTTGAGTCATTGGAATCTCTCTCTTGACTTGATTTGAGGTAGATACTCCTACCTTCAATCAAACCAAATCATGTTGACCCTAGTAGTGCTCATGTCTATCACACAGTGTTGCTTATCTTATCCTATCCTAGCCTAGTAATACCTATGTCTATCACATGATGCTGCTCATAAGGCTCTATCCTAGTGCTAATGTTTATCACATGACACTACATCCTATTAAATATGCTTATCACATTGCACTTGATCCTTATCTTGCTAGAGCACTCGCTGAATTTTATCAATTCGATGGCTTATCCATTTTCAGCTTAGCAAACCTATCTGCTTAAGGGCACTTGTTGAGTAAATCTTCTCAATAGTTTATCCAATTGGTGATGCATGTTTATCACATGGTTGTTGATTCTAGTTTCAGTTTGTCTTTCTTAGGGCACTTATTGAGTGAATCCTCTCAGTAGCTTATCCAATTGAAAACATATGTTCATCACATAACTATCAATTTTGGCCTTTTTAGACATAAACACGGTTTTGTTTATCATAGATGCATTCAAATAACCTAGATGTGATTTTACTGCACAAACACGATTTTATTCTACCCAAACGTGTTTGCACATGCAAATGTAGTGTTGTTCTACCTAAATGCGCCCTTATCACCTAGATACAGTTCTATAACATAGACATGACCCTAGAATGCACATGTGCACATTCACATCACATATATGATTATATTCACAGACGCGTGCATATTTGGCACATATGTGCTTGCACATCGCAAACTACCCTTAACCTACATAGATGTGTTCCTAAGCTCAGACACTGCTTCTGTGTTTCTATTAATCTACCTACAAAGTGCAATAAATGTATCATAAATGCAAAACTAAGGAGCAATTTTGAGCTACATACCAACCCATGTCCTCTGGCCACTCAAATTGTCAGACTTGCTTGAATTGATGTAATTTGGTTGCCATCTCTCTCCTCGACTGTTGATTGCTCTCTATGCTCTTTGAGTGCTCTACTCTGCTCTTATTTATATAAAGGTTGTGGATGCAAATGAGGATGTTTTCCCTCATGACCTGTATATATAGGTTGTGTAGCCCTAGTTCATTGTGTCAGTCTCTCGTTGCTTGTGGATCCCTTTTGAATCAGTTTTTCAACTGCACGACCTTGTCACTCTCTCCTTAGCCTTTCTAGCCTTTCTTTCTTATTGAGAGATTGTCTGCGATGTTTTTCAAAAAAAATCATTCAATCTCTCAAGGGGGCATATCATTCCTGTCCTGGGGAAAATTTGTATCATCTCATCTTATCTTCTTTGAGCCAACACGACAAGTTGCATTGTCTCAAAGAAGGTTAAAATGTACTTGTAGACACCAAAATTTGTCCTAGCCTAATCAAATAAATATTCTTATTTATTTAATTATTTTATCCTAATCCCTCTATTAATTAAATAGATTTTTATTTATTTAATTAATTCACTAAACCTTTTCTAGCCTTTCCTTATTTAAATATAAAAATATTTAAATTATCCTTTCCCTAAATTAAATAAATATTTTATTTATTTAATTGGTTTCACTTCCTCTATTAATTAAATAGATCTTCAATTATGTAATTCCTTCATTAGATTTTTCCCTCTATGACACTTGTGATTTATCTCTTAATTTTCCTCTAACTACTTCCTTCATATTTTATTATTTTCTCTACCCACCCTTTAATCCTAGTCGACCATTTATCTTTTCACCTCTTAATCCTATCCCTCCATTTTCTAAGGCATTCTCTATAGAAGAGGATACTCTCATCCTTTCACAACCCTAATGACGTGCAATCTAGCCTTCTTGTGATCAAGCGATTTTACAACCACAATTCGTTCTTTGTTGAGCTTTTGTGCACATACAAAATCTAAGAGAAAACATATCAAACAAGATCAATGGAGATAGGAAACAATGGAGATAAAACCTTACTTGGCATGTGAATGGTATTATTATCTTATTCATTGATTTGCATGTTCTTAGGTTTCTTCATTGGTGTATGGGGAATGCTTTATTGTAGAACTAGGGTTTTCTTGTGGTTGGATCTTTTATGGTCTTGCAATAGTTTATATATATATATTGATTTTTTTGATATCTTAGAGATGTCCTCGTGATTCACATGACCTTGTTATTGGGTCAGTCCAAGCAAGGCAAGACTAGTTCTTTGGGTCACACGTTGAACCACAAACCCACTTGGGCGCAGTTGGGTAAACCGACTCTTTCGGTCGGGACGAGGCTTGAATATATATATATATATATATATATATATTGATTTTTTTGATATCTTAGAGATGTCCTCGTGATTCACATGACCTTGTTATTGGGTCAGTCCAAGCAAGGCAAGACTAGTTCTTTGGGTCACACGTTGAACCACAAACCCACTTGGGTGCAGTTGGGTAAACCGACTCTTTCGGTCGGGACGAGGCTTGAATCTATGTTGGTTGTCTGTGTCTTTCAATGGATCAACCAACTAGTCTACACCCCAAGGGTTAAAAGATATATTTTTTCATTATACACATATTTTCCTAATTAATAATATTAAGATGTTTTTTTTATATTTTTTATGATAAGATATTTTTTTTAAATTATTTAAATGCAAGCATATGGTTGAGATTAATTCTATCGTCTTGCATCATTCTCAATTTTGAACTATTGATTTTAAAAAAGTAGGTTGTCTATTTCATATAGGGAATGCCTTCAACATAATTATATGTATCCATGCACATGTCTTAATATGATAATTATTCACCTAGATCTAATCATTTATATATCAAGGGTCATTTTCACATTCAAACTTGAGTCATAGATTTGACCCCAACGATTTCACGATTTAAATTCACATTCTAGCTTACTATTAGCCATAATTTTCTTTCTCTAAGGAAAATTAATTACATGTTTGCATATGTAGGGATATTTATTTGTATTTAAAATCATTCAATTGCACTCATTTCACATCTCCTCATCCTTTAGGCATTATCTACATTTAATGGAGAAACCACTTCATCTTGCCACTCTAAAACAAATATAGATCTACATATTCATTATAGGAGCATTTACACAATTAAGATTTGTTTCTTCAATCTCTTACACAAATTTATGCAATTTAGCATTGGAGAATATGTCTTGTAGTGACATGATGACAACCTTTTCATGGCATTTCAAAATACCACCGATCTTGAAATATAAAAAAGTTTTAAGTAGAAGCAACCCACATTAAAAAAATAAAGCAAAATTGTGCAAATTTTTATATCATTTCCAAGTGTACATTTTTTTTGTGTACAAAATCAATCTTGATTTGAGTACTTAACCTTTCACAACATAGATAGAATATTCCAATTGTAAAGTAAGTTATGTCTACTATCATGATTTCTTCCTAGTAACGTGCACATTCTATAATATGTATATGAATCACATAGCTAAGCACATTTTTTATTGACACATGTTTCTATTATTTAAGAATTTAGTTATACAATGTATTAGTCCACAACTAATCATTAATTAATATAGGCTGGTCTATGTTGAGTTGTATGCATGTGATTAGATAGCCTAGCCTAAACTGAGTGAACTTTATTCTCCTTTACGTTTTCGTGAACTCATATGATCTTGGACAACCTACTTTATTCCCTAGGATTTCTTATCATTGAGATTTTTCACATGTGTCACTTTCTAAATTTATATTTCTTTCCAAATTTGATCTTCTTCTTCATTCTCGTGTGTCATAGTTACATTCTCACTTTTGGTTTTAGTTGGTTTAATTACTTATATTTCACTCAATTTGGAGTTTGGTGTATCAATTCATTTTAATTCTAGAGTTGGTTTGATTACAAAAATGATATTCTAATTTAAATAAATTATTTCTCATTTGATATCATTTTTTTGCTCTTGTTAGGGTTTTGAGCCTTTGTTGCTTTACCTTGTAAACTATTAACTTCTTATTCTAGGAAAGACTCTATCTGGCATTATAGATTCTCAAGGCCCTCTATCCTCAACACAATTTCATGCTTGTTATGTTGATTATGATACATGTTTATACAATTTATAACATCTATTCATCTTGTTCTTGATTTACTTATTGCATTAACTCGCACAAATGGGATTGATTTGTCCATGGAAGCATTATATCAAGTATATATATTTATTTTATTCACTTGAGAATTGGATCATCACTTTTCCTTTTTTAGACCTTTCTACTTCACTCCTTCATGGTTACCACTAGGTACATTTATCTTCTATGGAGATTGCTACTAGTTTTCTTGATTATAATTGTATTATGTCATTTAGTACATTTCCTTCACATGATCTAGAATTCATGCTACATCTATAATGAAGGAAAAAAAATCATATACTTACCTCTTTCATTCCAATAAATATCACATCAAACAATTAAGGTACACCTCATAACATAATTGAAATATATGATATTGATTCTATGCATATAGAGCCATGCTCTTTTGATGTGTTTCAAGACTTCTATTATACATGATGGTGTGTTTCATGATGATCAATTGCTTACACCTCATGTGAATCCAATGTAAAGTAGACCTTGTTGATAAATTTAATTGAAAATTGATTTTAAATTTAAAGGAATCATAACATTTACACTTATTAAAACTCAAATTGAACACAAACTTGGTCCTAACCTCGACCCTTATTCAAATGTAACCATAATTTAACCCTAACCTTAATCTTTTCTTTGATTCTAATTTTAATTTTAACCTTAACAATAAATTAACATTAAATCTAACCCTAATAGAACCTTGATGTTAACCTTGTTTAAACCCTAATCTAATGTTAATCCTAATCGTAACTTAATCCTAACCCTATTCCTATCTCTATTTCTAATTCCAACTCTAACCTTAACCCTAATCTAATATTAAATTCAACCCTAATTGAACCTTAATATTGCCTTGTACAAACTCCAATCGAATATTCAACCCTAACTCTAATTAACCCCTAATTGTAGCCTTATTTTAACCCTAACCCTTGCCCTAACTTAAATATTTTTCTTAAAACCCTAATTTTATCCTAGCCCTAATTAAACTCTAACCCTAATTTTATTAAGACCTTGATTTTACTCTAATCCTAATTACACCTTACTCTAATCCTATATCTGATTATAATTCTAACCCGAATTCCACCCTAGCCATAATCCTATCATTGTTTAAACCCTAATCTAACATTAATTAATTCTATCCCTAATCTAACATTAATTTTTTGCCAATCATTATTTTGATCTATTTTTTGAAAATGTTTTACATAATTGTCATATAAAAATATTTTATTCAAACAAAAAATATAAATATAAATCAAACTAAATATTTTATCATCATTTATAGTAAAATTTCTTCTTCATATATGACACATGTATAGTCCAAAACTCTCTAGGAACCTTGTCATTTATCACTTCCTTGCTAAAATATTATCAAATGCATTAGCTATAATAAAGACAACATTATCCTATATAATTTATTCGACCTTCTATTATGTTAGTCTAATCAATATAAATAAATTTATCCTTGATGAATATGGTCTAATCATTTTCATGGTCTCTAACTTGTCTTAATGCATTCTTTTTAATAACTTTGTGAATATTACTAGAATGGAAAAGAGGGTGAATGCCTATTATTATTTGTATTCTTATATGTCCTAGTATTTATTAACATATTATTATATTATCATTAATTAAAACTTCGTGTCTATCTTGATTAGCTTTATTTTAAAATGTAACTCAAAAAAATATTATTAAGATATGATAGTGTATAGACCATCAATACAAAGTTTAATGATTTTTTACCATGTTCAAATAGTAGAAAATTAATACCCTTTTCTTAGTTAGGTATTAATTTTAATGATAGTGTATAACTCAAATTGTTTGTTAGGTATTCTTGCTTTTGCTAGTAATAATCACACACTTCTTTTTTCATAGTTGTGAACACAACATTGTGACTTGGAAATTCTACTTTTTGACTTGTTTTGTTATATAATAGTGAAGGAATTGAAGAATAATTGAGTTCGATTATATATCTTGAAAAATAGAAGTAAATGTCATACATTTTATGGTAGATACAAATAAAATAGCATAAATATTTAATTATTATCATATCTTTTATATAGTACAAGTTGTAATTATATATATGACACAATTGTTTAATATTATTAGAAAATATGAGTTTTTAAAAGGATCCAAACCCTTTCACAATGGAAATTCAAATATCTTTAAAATTTTGAAAAAACTAACATATAGTTGTCAAAATTAAAAAACATACAAAATTTTGTATTATCAATTTCAATAGACTAAATTGTCTTGTCCTCCAAAATCTTGGTACTCGTATTACAAAACCTTGTCCACACAATGTAGACTAAATCATCGTTGCTCTTGTCCTCCAAAATATTTTTCAATTTATCATCCTTGCTCTTGTCCTCCAAAATATTTATCAAATGATGAGCTACTCCTGTCAAATGATGGGTTGCTCCTCTCGAACATATTCAAGGATATGATCATCCTAAGGATACAAAATAATTACAAATTTTCTTCTGATCACTTCTCCATCATGTAGAACTTTCCTTTCAGTTTCCATATTATTTTGCTCTATACTTCCCATATTATTTTGCTCTATACTTCCCAAGCTGGAATAATTAAGCAGAAAACCTACATGGTCTTCTATCGTCTACCTTGCAATGAGGAGCTCAACCCATTATTTTCTTATTTATTTAATATGACGTGCTTGACTACAGGTGGTGTTGGTGGTGTTGGTGGTGTTGGTGGTTTATAAGCATTGTTCTATTATGCCCTACTTGTGTGAGTGTGCTCCACCCAGCTAATCTTAAAGAGCACACACTAAGGTGACAGACTACTTAGATGGGTCCTGTAGGGTCCATTTAATCATTTACGCATATTTCTATTTTTGTTCCCCTGAGCAGTCTCTTATGATACGCATAAGCCAAACGAAATTCAAACTCATCTACCCTTATCATGCTATAGTACTTCACAAGGCTCGGTTGCATTTTACATTTGACAACATACTTCCAATTCGTGTTATAGTGGGATCTTTTGATTATGGTGTCACATTACATTAGGATATAAGAAAAATGGATTTGTTGAAAGGTTTTCAAAAAAATTCAAGAAAATGCAATTGGTAGGTATAAAACCACGCTCTGCAACCTTTGCCAACATCTTAATCTTGTCCATACCTTGATCAAAATATTTTGTGTCACAATATATTACAGTATAAGAAAAATAGATTTGTTGAAAGGGTTTCAAAAACTTTCAAGCAAATGCAATTGGCAAGTGTAAAGCCACACTTTGTAAGCCTCCTTGCATGTGCCGACACAAAAGATTTTGATCAGGGTATGGACATTCATCAAAGCTTAATCAAAGGGTTTTTTTGGTCATATTTTATAGTTAAAAATGCTTACATTTTTGCAAAATGTTGAAGCATAAGAAAGTGCACGAACTATTTGATAGAATGCCTCAAAGAGATGTCATTCCATGGAACTCAATGATTCCAAGATATGCATAAAATGGATTTTGCAAGTATGCTCTCAAATTATTTGATTTAATGAAGCACTTTGAAACATATTCTAACATAGTAAGCTTTACTTGTGTATGTACATGCACCTTTGCGGGTTTAATAGATGAGAGTTGCACATAATTCAATCACATGATTAACCCTTTTTGCAATGTGTTACAGGTTAAAGAAAAAAAAATTGTTAGATGTTGCATCTGCAACTTGCCTAGTAGACATGTATGCAAAATGTGGAAGCATAGAAAAGGAACATGAACTATTTGACATAACACCTTTAAAAATTGTTTGATAAAATGCAAATATCCTAGGATGCACAAAATGGATTTCTTGAAAGGGTTTCAGAAACATGCAACCAAATGTCTGAGTGTTTTCTATGTCTTTGGTTGTGTTTATTATAGTAATTGAGCGATGATTTGTATCTGGTCTTGATGGTTTTTAATGGTCTTTATGATTTGTATATGGCCTAGTATGTTTAACTTAGTAAGGACTTGAATCCGGTCTTTATGATTGGTACGCATAATTACTCTTGACTACTTGTGAACATAATTTTTTAAAATGCATGTAATAGGTATTTCCTCCATAATAATCCCAATATATTGTTAATGGTCACTCTTCTAATGACTCATTCTCTCTTTTGGAATAAATGGATAATGTCAAATGCACGCTATAATATTTTTACTTTTAATTTGGCTTCAAGGTATAGAATTAAATGGTAGAAAATCAAATTATTTTATGCATCTTTCTACCCAAGATTTCTTTACTCATAGCTTTGAGTATAAATGGAATGATAAATGTTAGATTTTGAAGTTTAATAGAATCTATTTGCCTTTCCAGTCCTCTTCTCTTTGGAATTTTGTATTGCTTGAGTTGAGAAGAAACTACATTACTAGATATCCTAACCACTCTCTCTTGTTATGAAATTTTATCTTTGTTTAAGCTTACTTACCAAAACATTTGCATGTTTATAACTCTTCTTGGTGGGATCTTGTAAGGACTGCTATTAGAAACTCAAAAATATTTTAAATAATTTTGTAAGGGCTTCTCTTAAGCAAGGAAAGGACTTCCACAAAGTCACCTAGGAATTGTATTCTCTTACCCATTACTCTTGAGTTTTTGGTCTTATTGATAGCCAAAGAGTTACAATGTAAGTTTTTGGTCCTTCTAGTTTGACATTATTCTCTACATGAGTATCTTCTTTCATATCTTCACTCATGTTGACATTTTCTCACCATAGGCAAGCATCACCATTAAAATATTTTTAAATGTGCTCACTTCAAAATGTAGTGATATTGGTTATTTGCAATCTTGTGTTGCATGTGAGCTGAAATAAAATTGATTTATAAAGTAATCCTTGAGCCAACATATAAGATTAATGTGAAGCTTTTCCAGTGGTCTATCTCACTAACTCAATAACCTTTTAACTAATATTGCACCATTAAATTAGCTATAAGAGCAACTGTATATATGAAATTTCATTTTTTTCTTTTATCCCTTAATGCCTTGATGGACATTCTTATCCTTTTCCAAAACTTCCTTTTTCATACTTGGTCCCACTTGTTATTTCAACATTGGGCACTAAGTGAATACTTGATTCTTTTTTAATGAGAAAGAGGCCCCTTTAACATTTATGAAGTTTTGTCATTTGTCTATTTGACCAACTCAATAGCTTTTCTAACTAATGACATATCATTAAATTATTCTAAGATGTACTCACTTCAAAATGATGTGCCATAAGTCAATTCTATATAGCATAAGGGTCCAAAGGAAATCAATCTATAAAGTAATCCTTGAGCTAGGGTACAAAATTAAATGATTTAATTTAAAATCATAGGGAAGTGTTTTTAAACCCAATTTTTAAATTAGTCTTATTTGAATTCAGAGATATTTTTATATATATATTTTAAATATAGTCATCCATGTTTCCTGTAAGCTTACCATCACTCTTTTTTAAGCATGTTCTTTAATATATTCACTTATATTAGTTAACAATGGCAGTATAAAACAATAAAAAATTGCATATAAGAAAAACAAAACTATTATGAAGCCACGATGACAAACTAACAATTATGCTCAATTTTAGTTCTCTACTTCCATAGTTTGGTTATATATTTACATGAGAAATTTTAATTAAAAGAGGTTTTAAAATTATTATTATTATTATTTTGGGGGATGTTCATACCCTTGTCCAAAACTCATATTTCATGCTTGTCCCCACTTCATTTTTTTTTAGTGATGGGGCGGGCATGTTGAGAGAATATTTATTCTTTCTTAAAGGACTAAGAGGCTTCATGTGGCATTTTCTATATGCAACACATAAATATTTTGGTTGTGTAGTTTGATATTGGTACTCTTCTTCTGAAGCTGGGAAGCCACCATTTGCTGGTTAACATATGTCTCCAATAGTGTTTGTGCTTGGTTGTGCTTGAGTGAAAAGGGTCACTAAATCATTTTTATATAAATAAATGCTGAAACAAAATCAAAATGTAGAGGATGGGATAAAAGAGAAAGAGAGGCAAGATACCATTTACCTAGTTAATAATATTCTAAGCTAAAGGATATTTTACATTTTAGACATGATAAATGATGTATTGGTTTATTATTATAGTTTGAGAAAAGATAAAATTAGCATTGAGATAGATATTAAATATGTGGGTTTAAGTACTTATTACCTCTTTTGCTTGATAGTGGAAATGGAATAGTTTGAAGGCTCTCAAATAAATCTTATTACCTCCAGTACTTGAAAGTGATGACATAATTAAAAATCATTAGATGATTGGAAAGTTGAATTCTATAGAATTACTATAGATTTTATCATATTCATCATATAGGAGGGTATAGTGAACCTTGTGTGACAAATAGCTAAAATTTGAATCTAGATTGGATTTTTTTTTTGAGGAAACCAAAGTACTATTTGATATAATATGTAATGTCATAAAGTGCACCCCATGCAATTCCATTCTAAATAAGATTCAATTTGAACCGATTGGAGAACCCCTTTAGCTTTCACCCACTCATCCACTTGGCTTGCCTTATCATCCTTGTTGTTGTTCTTTTTCTAACCCTATTGATTGTCTGACTCATGGACACCTACGTGCCGAGGAAATGTTTATGCACCACACTAGTACTCCACAAATATGTACTTTGAAGGTGGCCATTGGGGTGTTATGCCTACAATTTTTAGCAGCTATAATGCCTCCTACAGTGCACGCCAATGTTAGATTCTCTTCTGATTTGCTTATCTAGCCTTTCTAGGCTTCACTTTACTCTCTAATGAATCTAGTCAATATCTCTAATCAATTTCTTTAGCAATCTCTTGGATTTTTTAATTCTTTTAGGTTCACTTTGTGTTGGAGACTCCCTCATCATCACCATCATGATGTTCTTCAGAGGGCTTTGTGCTTCTCCTTCTCTTTTTGGGTGTGTAAGGGGAGTTTCTTCCCTCTTTCCATTGCATTTTATCATTTTGTTTGTTTCTATAGCATATATATTATGTCATTTTATTTGCATCTTGTTTATTATAGTATCTATTATCTATCTTGGTTATTTGTGGAGGTGGAAACATAAACGAGGTCTCACCATGGTAGACCTCTAAAACACAACCCCAATAATTTCGTCCTTTCATCTTGTGTGCAGGTTATTGGAAAAGAGTAATCTTTGTTGGAGACCATTCGTGGACCTTTTGTAATCATCTTTTTCATTTCTCTTGTCTTTTCACTTCTTATTTCTAGCTAGCTTAGTTTCTATTATCCATGGATTACATTCAAAATACATTAAAACACGTTTATGTTTCATTCTGCATTTTCTAGTATGGAAGTTTGTACTCTGTTTTTATGGGACGCTAGCACGCCATGCTATCATCCATGACCCACATGTGCATCCTTGGGTAGAGAGTTAGTGGAGATCACTAGAATATATATGCGACTCGTACTCTCGGATTATGTGGTTAACATTTTATTATCTACCGACACTTGACAACTACCATGTTTTGTGCTTACCTTGAGTGGAGAGGTAGATTGAGTGTGTCCCAAGAGGTTACCAAAGGCCTTTCAGAGTGGTTTTCTCCCCCCCCCCCCTCTACATAAGGTATGTGCCTCACATGAATAAGTTGGAAAAATGATTTTAGTATAAATGCCTATCGAAAAAATATATTGCTACATGGATGGGGAAATATTTATAAATCTTGTGTGACAAGTTGATTATTCACATCACCTGAATTGTGTGAAAATATTTAAAATGTGCATGCATATAGTTTAAGAAGAAAAATATGATTAGAAATGACACACTTCAATATAATGGATTATTATCAAGAGTTATTCTAGTTTAGGGAGTTGATCGGAGGTGCATAATCAACGTTAGTTTAAATTATAACAAATGACCACAAGATTATGATAATTCATGTTCAAACAAGTGGTCTATTTATAGAGGCTAATTGTTTGTCTATATTTAGGTCTTCTTTACAATGATGTTTTGATTTATTTGGGGTTGTTCTATATATATATAATTGGAATGAGTAGGGTCTAATTCAACCAAATATATAACTAAGGTTGGGTCTATGATATAGCCTTCTATGGAGAATTGTGAATTCAGTTGGATTGAGGGATTTGTGTACCTCCACCTTTTCTCACATGAGGCACTACTAGTTCCATAATCCTCATATAGGAAATAACATATTCCAATTTCTCCCTGAAACCTTTGATGTCATCTTATCTTGTGTGGTGGCTATGGAAGATATGTTGGGTCTCAATGAACCACCCCTAAGTATTAATGTAAAAATTGTTGACAAATGGAGGTGGATGGTGCCATCTTTATGGATATCCTTTCTATTTCATTCATAGTTTCTACAAATAGAGTATAGTAAAATTAGCCTTAATTTTGTCTACTTAACTTTCTTAAGCTTGTCTAGGATGGATACTCCTATTGAATCCCACTCACAAAAAATGATCTCTAAGTATTAAAGTGAAAATTGTTGACAAAGGTGGATGGTGTCATCTCTATGGATTTCCTTTCTATTTCACTTATAGTTTCTATAGATAGAGTATAGTAAAATTAGCCTTAATTTTGTCTACTTCTTTGTTAAGCTTGTCTGGGATGGATACTCCTATTGACTCTCACTCACAAAAATTGATCTCTAGGCTCTAAGAAATTGAGAGAGGGTCTTCTACACACTTGTTCACCACTGTTGTGTTGGGATTAAGGTGTCTCAACCTCAGAGTCCTAACATGCCAAATTAATTAACGGTTTCCTGATTGATTTATTCTAAGATATAAACTTCCTAAGTTTCCATTCACTTTGTGGAAACTCTTGGTGAGGTGGCATCCTACATGGCAGGTGACGAAATGGCATATTCCTTATTTTCTAGGAAGTTGGTACCCACTTGGAAGATGCTATGTTAGAGTGGAAATTAATTTGGTAATTTTCTATGTTGACTAAAGGGTCTTGGTTTTCAGCTTCTATCATGTATTGGAGTTGTATTTTAGCTATTGACATTTATGGCGGAGTTGACTTGTACAAGTGGTGTGAGGTAAGGAAGGTGCCTATCCCTGGTCATAGTAAATTCCATGTTGTCTTCACATTGTATTTGGCAAGATGGCCGTTATGGATGAGATAGGTGTTGTTGCCTTGGATGTCATGGGATTAGCAAGATATTATTTATGATGCAACTTACCTCTTAGGCTTTGAAGTTGGTTTTGGAAACCATGTAAGCCTTCATCTTTGTGTTGAGCTCTATTTATATGTTTATACCTTAGTTGTTTTAAGAGGAGAGGAGAGGAGTTCATTATTACAGGGTTATGATGTTGTTGGTTTTTCTCCGGGATGGAACAAGATGTAAATATCTATGTAAAGGCTTAGAGCCTGAAAATGTACTGTAACTTGTTGTTGAATAATGCATTGGCTCGATGTTTTGGAGAGTGGGATTTTTTACCTGAAAGGGTTTTCCCCACGTATATCCGTGTTCTCTCTTTTGTCTCATTCTTCTTGTTTCATGATTCTAGAGTATTAAATCTACATGTCGTAATGTTGTTGAAATGTTCTTAGATTTGTAAATTGCAATCATTTTCCTCTAAGGTCTTAATCGTGGGAAATCAACTATGTATGTTTCCGCTTTTATGGCATAGCAGTATGCGCTTGTATCAATATGTTGTAATTTGTATTGAAGAAGATACAAGATACTAGAGGTGCATATTGATCCTAGATGGATTTCTGGGATGCCCCATTTCCCTTCAATTGGTATTAGAGATTTGTTATATGATTTGTGTGGTTCTTGCATGTGAGAATTCATGGTGTTTTAGGTTCTGGGTTTTTCTTCTGTTAATATTTCTTATCTTGGAAAGATTGAGGAAATTTGTTTTGAAGGATTCAACTGATGATTAATCCTTTGATGAGTGGAAGTCTTACAGTTGATTTATTTTTTCAAGTGACAACCGACATTTTGAAGGATGGTGAAGATAGAGTTTTGTGGAGTTGATCATGTTCTTTCATTTAATATGATATTGATCTGGAGCTCCTGTTTGACAATGTTCTAACCCTTATGCATGGTGGTGATGTTTCATTTCATGGTTGTGGGCAGTAGAGTTTTCATGTTGGGTGTTTTTTTTTTTGCTCCCTGACAATATGGAGATACTTGGGTTGTCTAAACTATGGTGTGAATGTGCTTATATTGGGTACTTGTTTTAGTCCCTAATATTGGAAGGCAATGTTTCATTATCCTCGAATGCATGGAGTCTATGGAGTTGATCGTTTGATGATCTGGAAGCTTCTGAAATAGTTTGTTTCTCTCTCGGATGCATGTACTAGTGGTGGTTGTGGAGTTGGCCTACAAATGGGCCTGGAGTTCTTGATCTACTTTTCCCTTATGGATGGTTGTACTTGCATGACTTAGATTCACGTTCCTTGGATCTGAAGGTTTAATAGATTTTATGCTCAAAATCTATGGTGATGCTTGACAGATTCTCTGACTATGGTGCTCGATGTGGACATAATTGGCAAATTGGATCTGTGCTTGATTTGGTGTTTGAGTCATGTTGTCTACATGATTGTTCTCTTTGAGATCTCATTTTGCATGTCACTAATGTGATAGTGAGTTTGCATGTTTTAGTGATCGAATCTACGAGTTGTGCAATATTGTGGGTTGTCTTTACCTACATGTTTGCAGTGGGAGAACTTGGATGTGGACTGTCAATATCCACAAGGTTTGATTCAGTGTTAATGCAGACTTGTTAGCTAGCCTTGTCTATGGTCACTTGTGCATTGGTTTGGTTTCTTTGAAATGAGAGGAAGGATGATAAGTGAGTAGTTGGTTATGGGGTCCTCTAGCATGGTGTATTTCCCTAGTTTGGAGATCTTGGTTTCACTTGGTGTGGTTAGCAGTACATTTGTATGTGTGTGGACCTAGATGATTTTTCAGATTTGGGAGATGGTGTGTCATGTGCTTGGAGAGCTCGGTATCACAGTTCAGTGGGAGCTCTAGCAGTGATTGTGTATTCATCACTTGGGGATGGATGATCTTCTTTAGTGATGCAGATGGTTTGGAGGGACTCTTAGATCCTGTTGCTGCAGAAGGGTTCTTTTGCCTTTGCATGTACACTATTTGAGGATGGGTAACATCTTGAGACCATGTAGGACTCATGCAGTTTTTGGTTGAGGTGTTGGTGATGCTTAACAGGTGATTTTGGTTTAGAGTATGTTGGTATTATGTCATAGTATACTCTTGTTTGCACATTAGAGTTTGACATGATACATTGCTCCCGAGACCATGGTATGTTCACTTGAAGAATGCGATCTTCTAGGTGGGGATAGTTAGATCATGATGTCATGACGGGTTCCTGAATCAATGATTGGAGCTTTGATAGTGGTCTGGGTGGTTCTCTTTGTATTGGGTGCATTTGATCATATGTTGAGAGCTTTATGAGAGTGCAGAGATACTTTTTGGAGTTTGGCATGGATTGATCATTTGTTGGTACTCATGGATACATGGAGACTTAGGTGAGGCTATATTTCTCTTGAGATGAGAGACATGTGCAGAGTTGATTACTCTTGATGAGATTTTAGCTGAAAGTCCGAGAAGCCTACACCTTGATTGGACGTAAGTTCAATAGAGACCTATGAGGAGATTACTCTTGGATGAGTCATGATGACTTGGATATCTTGGAGGAGCATTCTCATTCCCCACTCTTGGTCTGTTCGATAGTTTATCACGTGAGAGGGTTTGCCCATTGTTTCTCTTAGGTGCTTTATGCTTTTCTTTCATATTCATGAATCTTGAGCTATGATCGGATGATTCTGGAGGATTCATTGTAAGAGATGGATAGCATGGATATCTCCTTGAGTATGTACTTTGTTTTATTATGATCACTGGGGATGGTAGTGGGATGATTTCCTAAAATGGGAAATGGAGTAGTTTGATCTTCTTTGAGAGGCTTACAGCCATGTAGATACATGATGCATATGTTATGTTTGATTTCTTGAGGTTGAACGAGTTTGGATGTTGTTATGGCTTTTCACATTGGTACATGAAGGAGATCTTACTTGACACAAAACACTTAGAAGTGTATGCAGAAGAACATGCTACATGCTTATGATTTGCAAGTTCTCTCTTTGGTCTTGGTTATCTTCTTGGATGTTTGGATTCACATAACATTATTTTTTGAGATCTTAGGTGGAGATATGGTGATCACTAGTGGGTGGTCATATGTTGTCACTTTTCATTTTTTTTCTTTGGTGATGACATGGAGGTTCCTTTATCTCTTTCCTTTGTTGGAAGTGGAGAACTTGGGAGAGCTATGGAGACTTGTTGAGAGAGATGTTTCTTGCAGCAATTTTGTTTGCAAGATGTGCTTATCTTTGTGGATGGTCCTTAGTACTACATGGTTACATTTTCTACATGTTGTGGTTGGTAAACTCAGTATGGCTTTGATCTTTTATATTTGGCAGTACCCATGCAGTGGGACTTTCTAGATGTGTTTGATCTTCATCGACTAGTTTGCACATGGAGCTTGTGGTTGCAGTTTATGGGTTGGTTATGCTGGTGGCATGAGTTTACTGATGGTGGATACCTTTGAGGTATGTGTGATTGGATGGGTTAGCACTTATTGTGGATGCTATTTTTAAATCCCGTGGGTTAATCAATTGGATGAGAGCAGTCATTTTGGTTGTTGTTCTAGCTGATGTTTAATCTTGTTCCTGGAGGACTACATTGTAAATGCGTACTCGAGACTCTAAATTGGGTGGGCTTCACCAAGGAGAACTCACCATTGGCTAAATGGCCTGTCGGCCTTGTTGAGTTCGTTAATGTTAAGATCATTTCTTTTTATTGAAGATGTGATGATAGGTCTTCTCTTAGTTGCTTAGGCATTGACATGCTAGTATAATTTCATGATTTAGGCTACTCTCACTTCTATGTGTTGACATCCCAGTATAATTTCTGAGTAGACACCATTCAAGGTTGTGATATTGTGATATGTTGGGAAATTCTTGTAATGGTGACTAGGTTTGAATGGCTATGATATCTCCTGTTGGTTCAAAGAATGCTCCATGACTAAGCACATTAAAGATAAGCAACTAGTGTCATTTTATAATTGCAGGGCACATTTTCTTTGCATCACAATGTGAAAGAAATGCATTTTAAACTCTTTGCATTAAGGAGTGTGACTTGTGTTGTCCATTGATCTGTTTCGTCATGTAAATCAATGTTTGTATAAGTATTCCATGCAAATTTTGACTGATCTGAAAATTCAATGCAAAATGTTGTGAATGGTGTAGAGTTAAATTAGACATGACACGAGAGCTCTAGGCAATTATCATCAAAGAATGGAGAAGGTTAATTGGCCATCTACTATGAATAAAATAGCATATTCGATTGATGTTCATTACTAGTCCTAGTTGATAAATAATGTCTTGGTTGAGAAATAATATGGATTCTTTATCAAGGTTTGAAGAGTATGTCTTAAAAAAAAAAATTAAAAATTGGTAGACACAAAGACATTAAGAAATAGTTTAGAATCATTTATATTGTACAACAAATGGAGTTGTAGAAAGAATAAAGAGGATCATCATGGAGATTACAAGAAGCATGTTGGAAGTCAAGGAACTTTCAAATGTGAGGTTGTTGCAATAATAGTATACCTTCTAAATAGATGTCCCACAAAAGCTATGCGTGACAAGATTATCTAAGAAGCGTAGATAAAGAACAAATTTTTAATGGGGCATGGAGCACGTAAGAGTTTTCGGGTGCATACATCTGTGCTAAAAAGATACAAAAAAAGAAATGATAGAAGAGAAAAGTCCATCTTTATAGACTACAACAAAGAATCCCAAGAATAAAAATTGCATAACCCTACCACCAAGTAGGTTGTGATTAGTAGGGATGTTAAATTAATAAAAAATAAATCATGGGATGTCATGGTGGACACCTACTTAGTCATCTTAGTAATTATACTTGTCTAGATGATAATTAAGGAAATAAAGATCAATAAGGTATATTTGCAACAAATTTGGAGCCCAATAGATAGCTTCAAAGATCACATACAACATATATAAAATTGAATAGATAGATCTAGAGATCGCTTGTAGTAGATCCAAAACCTAGCACTTAACTTCAAAGATTATTTATAACAACTTTGAATTCTACCAATTAACTCTAGAGGTATACTTCATAGTCAAGTAGCTCCAACAATGAAAATTTAAATCCAACACCCTAATCCTAAGAAAGATAACGAACCTGGAAAGATCTACAAAAAATTAGGATACAATGAATCACATGAAAATCTAAATTTGGTATTTTTTTATCATCATTTTTTTATTCAATTTATTAGTCCAAGATTATCAATAAGCATAATCATGTTGGATTCAAACAACAAAGCTTCTTTTTATTTGTTCTTGTAATCTCCATGTGTGTATAAGTCATTTGTGTAATTGAAATTTTCTTAGATCCAATATAATTTGAATTTTTATTTCTCCAAACATCTTGATTTGTGTTTCATTGTTACTTTGGGCATGGCTAATAGCTAGTCATTTAGACCACTTGAAATCAATAGTGTATCATTTCTGCCCATTATATTTATGCATTTTAAGTTGTGATAAAATACCTAACACACACTTTTGTCACTTTTTCCAACACAACATCATGATCATATGGTCACATAGGCATACCAAACATGTTTTATATGCCCTTTTATCTTTCCTTTTATTTATTTATTTATATTCAATGGGTGCATTGTCATGGTAAGCACACTCCAAAGTCCAAATGCCTCCAAATGCCTTTTTCTTTGTCCTTAATTTTTTTTGAAAACTGACACTACAATTTTGACTAATCTTTAAATAAGGAAAACATGTACACAATGTATACCTTTTTTTTGTTTTCCCTTTTTTCTACTCTTCCAAAATTTTCAATGGTTTAAATTTTTTAATGCATTAATCTAAGCATTTAAAAATAATTGCCTAAAACATTATTCAATTAACATGACAAGTTCATAAATAGAGTATGCCAAAAAAAAAAAAAACTCTAAAAAACTATCCAAAATATAAATCGAATCACTATAAATGACAAGAAGTTTTTTTCAATATATATATAAACACAATAACTTTTTAAATAAATAAATTCTACATCTTAATGATAAATCATAATAATTAAAAATGCTTCCAACATTTTAATTCTTTTTAATAAAAATACTTCCAAAATTTTAATGTTTTTTCATATTTTATATTTATATTTTTAAAAAACTTCAAAATAATAGAAAGGAAAAAATAAAATTGATAGCATAATGTATTAAAACCAATAAAAATAGAATTGAAAGTTCTTAAACAACTTAACATATTCTAACTAACAACAGACAACATTGTAAAACGAAATCAGTTTTTAGTATTCTCAAAGAAATTAGAATACCTAGTTTCGAGAGGCAACTTTAATTTTATAGTTCTTATAAATAAAATCTATTCATGCAAAAACTATTGCTGGTGAAAGAAATTCGATTAATATTTTTTGTCTGTACTTAACTACTCTCACTTTCATCTGTGCTGTCATTTGGATTGCCCATTCCATTGCTTGTACTCCATAGATTCTGCACAGATGAATGGTCTCTTAAGTTGCCATACGCCTTGCCATACAACATCTTTTCTAGCCTACCCTTCACCTCTCTCATTGTCGGTCTCTCTCTTGGATTTTCACTTACGCATTGTAGTCCTAATCCAATAAAACTAAGACTGTCATGATCAGAGGATTCCAATTCTTCATCAATGATTTCAGGTGTAGCACTACTACTAGACTCACCTACAGTTTGTTGATCAACCAAGATCTCTCTATCCACCACTCCCTTCACTACCTCTGGGAATGCTCTTCTCACCCATCTTGGCAAAGAGTTGACTCTTGAGAACATACCATCAGTAGGCCTATTTTTAGTCACCATTTCAAGGATGAGAATCCCGAAGCTGTAAACATCTCCCTTGGTACTCACTTCTCCTCCCAATCCATATTCTTGCAACATTAAAAAAAGATTTTATTGTTGAGAAGACAACTTATATATGGAGACAAAGAAAACCAAGGCAAACAACTAATATTGGAAAAAATGTCAAGCTTGGGTTTTTACTTGGAGCAAGGTAGCCTGTTGTTCCCTTCAGTCTTGATGTGCTGCTACTTGCAGAAATAGGGGACGTCAATATATGAGAAATTCCAAAATCAGAGACATGGGCTATCATGGTTTCGTCCATTAACACATTTGAGGGTTTCAAGTCGCAGCGAACAACAGGGGGAGAACAATCGTGATGTAAATATGTCATCCCATCTGCCACATCAAGTGTAATTTTCACCATCATTTTCAAACTCAAGCTACACTGCATTTCATCCCGATGGAGGTGTTGTTCTAGGCTCCCCTATGACATTAATTCCAATACCAGAGCCCTCAAATCTCCAGCAGAGGAAGACGACAAGACTTTCACAAGATTGAGGTGCCTAATTTTTCTCAGTACTCTGCATTCATTGACGAAATGCTTGTATGAATTTTGAGGGTCCCGATCGAATAACTTAATAGCCAACAACTTGTTATCAGACAAGAGCCCTTTGTAGACTGACCCGAAGCTACCATTGCCTAGTAAATTAGCGGCACTAAATCCTTGGGTTGATGTGTGAAGTTCCTGGTGAGAAATTTGCATGAAACCTTGCCCCAACAAACTATTTATAACTGGTGTCCTTTTAATTCTTCTATAGAAAATGTAGAGTGCCCCAAAATGCAACACAATGCAAAAAATGTGCCAATTGAAGCAACCAAGAGAATATCTGTGTTCAACGCATCATGATTTTAATCAGAGCTAGTGCAGTTTGGTAAATTCAACTAGCCTGAGGCCGCACATAATCGCAAATTTGCCAGAAATGATGTTACACTTAAGTTTCTGAAAGCTCCTTGATTTGGGAACGATCCCTTCAAGTTGTTGTATGAGAAATTTAAATGTCGAAGCATGGTCATATTTGCAATAGGTGGCATTGGCCCAAACAACTCATTGAAAGATATAATGTCAATGCTTTCAAGGCTCTTCAGTTGCCCTATTGCTATCGGCACCATTCCCTGCAGTTTGTTTTTGGAAAGGTTCAGGTATTGCAATCTCGAGCAACTGCCAATATCACTAAGGATAGGTTCTGAGAGATTATTAGCTGAGATAGCTATGGATTGAATCTGTTGCATTCCTCCTAGTGAAGGCAATCTTCATGTCAATGAATTGTATGAAAAATTGAGATAAAACTGCAATGAATGGAGGCTTGAGATCTCCATAGGGATATTTCCTATGAGTCTGTTGTATGAGAGGTCAGTTATCTCTAAGTAGAAATATTTCCCAATGGCTTTCAGTATCTTTCCTGTGAGCTCATTATGACTTAAATCAAGGTTCCTCAGTTGCAAACTGCCCAACTTTGAATGAATTTCTCCAGAAACATTATTTAGCTGAAGAAATAGCTATTCCAGGTTTACCAGCATGTGAAACTCTAACGGAATGGTGCCTTGCAATTTTTTGGAGCTCAATTCCAAAGCTTGTAGATTTTTCATAAGCCCTAATGCACTCGAAACCTACCCAGTTATATTGTTAGAAACGAGAGAGAAAATTATCAACTCAGTAAGGTTGCCAATTTCTTCTAGTATGTTGCCACTAAGGTCGTTGTCATCCAAGTACAAGTTTGATAGCCTAGGAGAGAGGCTTCCTATGGCCCTTGACAATTTGCATCTGAATTTGTTTCCAGCTAGACTCAGCACTTCAAGAATGGAGCAGTTAGAAAGTGCATCTAATACACATACCATAGCACAATGTCCATTTGATAGGCTATTATATCCAAGCTTCAGTCTCTGCAAAATAGTTAGCATTCCCAATTCTTGAGGCACCACACCACTTAGTTCATGACATCTCCTTAAAACATCTTCAAGATGAAAAAGATGATTTTCACGTTCTTTTGAGAAAATGGTTAAATCATCAAGCTATACAACAAGGTACCTTCCAATAATACCTCGAAAAGCCATGTCCATAGCTCGTTGGAAGGTCGCTCCTGCATTAATCAACCCCAAAGGCATCCTTTGATAAGAAAAGGTACCCAAGGAGTCGTGAAGGCAATCTTATGTTGATCCTCCCCACTGACTTCAATTCGATTGTAGCCCAAAAAACTATCAAACATAGAGAACATCTATGAACCAATGACTGTCTTCAAGAGTTGATCCATCACTGGTAAAGGATAATAATCCTTCAGAGAAGACTGATTAAGATTATGGAAATCCATGCAAATGTGAAGTTCCCCATTCTTCTTTCTTACAGGTACAATGTTTGTGATCCAAGATGAATGATGAATGGGAAATATTATTTTTGCATTCAACATCTTTTGAATTTTTGAAAATATAGTACTTGATATCTTGGGATTGTATTGTATTTGTTTCTGTTTGAAAGACGTTGTCCCCAACTTAAGTGAAATATCATGTCATACTTCTTTAGGCTTGAAATATTTCAAGTCATCATATGAATATGCCAACACATCAATGTATTAGTGCAACAATTGTAAATAACTGCTCTCTTTCAATTGGGGTACAACTATTACCAATATTAACATATTTTGGATCACTTTCTGATCTGATATTGTATTTCTCATAATTGATGGTGGGGCAAAGCATGGAGTTGTGTCACACTTTGGGCCAACTAAGGGTAGTTCGGCCAGACTACCCCTAGGTTGTATGGCACCATGTGGCACTGGGAGTCCAGTCGGACTGAGTTTGACCAGACTCCCCTTCGTTCAAATGCTTCCATTAAAAAAAATCTTTTTTTTAAAAGTATTATAACTAAGGTTAGTCCGATCGGACTCAGTCCAGCCAGACTAGCCTATGTGTTATGTGATGTGGCACAAAAATGGTGAAAAACTCTGTATTTCTCAAACTTCTCACTTCTGATCAATTTTTCTTCAAGCACCACCGTTAGGGGTTTACATCATTTCAAAATTCAATTTAGAAATGTCACTTTTATGGGATTGAAGTTAAACAATTTTAGTTGTGTTGGTTGGTTCCTTTATAAAAGTGTGACACAAGTTTGTGCTTTTACCCTGGTGTCATATGATGACAATTGTTGTTGTTGTTTAACATACATGTCATGTTTATCAAACAACTTTTCCAATGACATTAAGTCTTTTGGAATCTTGTTTCCCTTCACCTATAGGAAACCTTCATCATGTGAAGAGTCATTACTTGCTACTGAATTAGAGCAATTACTCCCTTCAAAGTACAAGTTATTAAAAACATCACTAGCTTGAAGGAAGTTCACAATATGCTTATCATCATTGAAAATTTGTCAGTGATCCCAATTATCAAGAAGGCTTGGTCTCCAAATTGATTCTTGATGGAATAAACTTCTTGGGGAAAATCATTATGAGGAATCAAAAGAGTTGTTGATTGATCAAGTGAATCGGTTCTAGAGTTAAACTCCCTTGATACCACCGATTTATTGAAAGAATCAAAATTCTCAATATTTTCCCAAACAAAATTACAGTACTGTTTCAACTGCTCATTTTGAGTTTGGTAAATATTCTTGATTTGGCAAACTACTAGCTCATCATCTCCATATGCATGTACATTCTTAATACCTTTCTTTTGAGCCACTTCCATACCTAGCAACAAAGATTCATACTCGACAATATTATTGGTATTAGGGAATTGAAGTTTGAAAGAATAAGGTAACATCTCACCTTGGGGGGAAATTAGGACAATTCTAGCACCCAAACTACCAGTGGTACAACTTCCATCAAATTCTATTAACCATACCTGAATATCACTATTCATAACAAAAGACTGTGAGCCAAAAACTTCATCATTAGAATAAATTGACATAAGTTTTGAATTTTCAACAGAAGAAGATAGACATAAATTTATTTGTTGACAAATTGTCTTCTTCACTGGAAGACTCGGATGTCTCACACTTTGAAACTTTGATCCAATCCTCAGTAAACTCGGAAATATTGTCAATATGGAGACAATAGTTTCCCATTCCAAATGATTCAAATAAAATTTGAGCTTTGTGATCCTCTAATTTGATCACTAAAAACTTTACTTCCTTCTCATGGAGCAATCTTTGCATTTCACCTTTAATAGGTATGCTAGCATCTGACTAGCACATGTTAATTTCACCTCCAACATCCTTACAAAAATCTTTCCAAAAGAATACTATAGGAGGCTGGAACATCAGCTACTAAGACAATCATCTTGATCCTCTTGTTAGGATATCTAGTGAAAGAAAACTGAGCATCTTTGATTTGACCAATCAAAGGTACTTGTTTGTTTTTCATTGAAAATCATTTACCAAAAGTCTTGGTAAGGGTAAGTCCTAAGGCATTAGCCACCTTAGTGGGCATTACATTATCTAAAGCTCCAGAATCTATCACACAGTTGCTACGTTTATACCCATTTATAATAAGAGAAATATAAAAGGGTTCAATTCTACCTGACACAGTGGACAGGACAACAACTAAGTTATTCCAATATGCTATAGAAACTTGGGAAATTTCCTTTCCTTTGACAAATTTAGCTAACCTATTAGATTGCTTAGGATTAGCCTTAAGGTATTCAACTTCTCACATTTGGATTTTTGTTTTCTTTGCATGATCAATAATATCAAAAGGTTGGTATTACAAATTAGGTGGAGAAGTAAATATATCACTAACAAGTTTGGAATTGATTGACACATTCTTTGGCACATTAGGCAAAGACAAGTCAGGTGTACTTACTTGATTATTAGCAACTGGATTTTTCGGTAAAGTAGGCAAAGGAGTACCTCTCTTTGCAAGAGCTATCGACAATTTAGGGGTACTCTTCGCTTTAGTTTTATCACCAGACTGTTGATCAGTCTCGCTTGAAACTTGTGAATGAGTAAAGACTACAAATGCCTCACTCTCATGTTTTATTTCGGCTTCTTGGTACTGCAAAAACCAGATACTAGAGTCACCAAATAATTATACTTCATCATTTTGAAAAGAATTAACAATATCTTCGAGTGGAAGGTCCTCAACAACATTATCTCCTTTCTTAGTCTCATAATATCCTCCAAAAATATTAAGAGGTGCTTCGAGAGCCAATCTTTCAGGAGGAGGAGGCAACTTATTATGATTTCGAGCTGCATAGCTAGAAGCATTGTTTGGGTAGGTCCTTCGTGGAACATTTTCAAGTATGGGTCAGGAAAAGATGTTTGAGAAATCTACTTCTTGAAAGCAATAACCTCATTTGCAAGTCTCTGCACCATGGAATTAGTAGTACTTGCAGGAGAAAAGCTTGAAGCTTCTGGAGTAGAAAAAATTACTTTGGTTTTGTTGGGATCTTTCTTAATCTTTCCAACTAAGATTAAGTGGTCCTCCATCTTCACTGCTTGAGTTTGAACTATTGGCACATTTGCCAAAGGTGTTCTCCTCAATAACTTCTAGCAACTATGCATTTATAAAGAAACATCTTGAATTTTACTCAATAGGCTGAGAATTAGTAGGAATTTGATTCTTCAATCTATTACACTTAGCCACAAAATCCCTCATGGGTTCATGTGGCTCTTTTCTCATGGAATTCAGTTGAGCCAAAAAAGCATTTGCATCTTTTGTTGGCTTAAAACATTCTTCAAATTAAGTCTTAAGCATGTCCCAAGTTGTAATTGTTTGAGGTGCCACGTGATAGAACCAATCCGCAACAACACCTTGTAAAGTCTTGACAAAAATATGTATAGCTACATCTTCATATTCAACACCAAGAATCCCACATGCATTATGGAATGATGCAATGTGTTCATTCAGGTGTTGCTTACCATCCCCAAAGAATTTGAGAGTATTTTTCCTTGACCCTTGTGGAAGAGGATGAAGGGGTGGAGTTAAATTTAAAGGACCAAAATTTTGTCCCCATGGCCCTTGTGCAACCATAACAATTGGTTGTACTAGTTGAAAAGGAGGAATCACAAACCTTGGTACTTGTGGAATTACCAATGGCCTTGCTGCACTTGAAGCTTCACTTGGAATAGGAGACCTTTGACTTGTAGTTGGAAAACTCCTTGTTCTTTGAAGGGAAGAACGTGCATACATAGGTAAATATTCAAAATGAAGTATTTATAAGAGTTGAAAAACTGGATCAACAACATCTTGCTTTCTGTGGCCCCGAGTATAGCTTTGTTTGGCCAAAGTAGAAACTCGTTGGAGCTCGTGTCCCTAGTAGAGTCGCCAAAAAATTATTGGGTGAAAATTTTATAAACCGATGAAGGTTCACAAAATGTGTTTTTCATGACAACACATAGAACGATATCTCTTAGAAGGCAAGATGTAATTCCTCCTAATTAAGGGAAGGCTCCCCCTTACTACTACAACTATTTTCTATTTTTCCTAGTTACTAACTTTACACTAATCCAGGATACAATAACAACTTGGTTCTCTTCTTTCAAAACCCATTATATCCAATTCTCTTCTTTCAAAACCCGTTATATCCAATTCTCTTTTAAGAATAGACTTTTCCCTTAAATAACTTTGAAAACTTGTAGTATTATTATACTAACTAATTTGGAAAGTAAAGTGTTCATGAAAGAACAAAGTCTTTTGTTACTTCCCTTTTCTGAAAATGACCTAGGGACGAGAATTTGCACAATTAAGAAACTCAAAGATTCTTTCTATGTACTAAGATTCCTATCAACCACTGTAACCCAAGTATATTGTCAGCTCAAAGAATCACAAATATATTAAAAGATATTCTACAATAGCCAGATAGTCCATATAGAACAAAGACTCTACTTTCTATCCTTCAAATACAAATTTTGGAGATGACTTGTATAAGCTCAAAGACTTAAAGAAATTTCTTCTCAGCTAATTCCCAATATCTAAATTTTCAAAGTATCTCAAATATTACTTGTAAACGCTCAAAAGTTCTTCAATATTCAACACCAATAACTATAACCAACTTTAACCATTCAAGAACATATGATACCAATGATATAATAAAATTCATACCACATAAAAGATTAAACTCAAAACGAAGTTTGAATGCCAAGCTCTTCTCTGTCTTGATTAAATTGCAGATTTACAAAAAGAAACACCAAGTCTCAATTTGCTCTTCACTTTGGCAGAGTTTTGTTGCATAAACAAAAATGTTAAAAAGATCCTTATTACAATTATAACCCTCATATATATAGAAGACGGGTGCAACATGAAAATAGGAAATTATAACTAATTCTAAGACAAAGTGATGCAGAGATTCTTGGAGTTGCTCAAAATCACCTCGTTGTCTTTCTTGCTCTTCTCCAACCCTCTAACTCCTCAAGCCCATCCAGTGGTACTTGGCAAGGGTTCTGATAGTTATACCTCCAAGGAATAATCCTCTTTGGCTTTCCTCCAAGGTATAGCCATTGATATTTAACAATCAACACTTCCTATTGAGGATTCCACCTCAATCCCTAACACAACTTCCTAGTGCTCCAACAACCTCTGCAAAGGATCTTAGTTCTCTGACTTGTTCCATGAGGGTAAAATGAATTGACGTAGTGTCTTAGGTGTCTTTTAATGGTTTTTTCACCTTTAAACCCTTTTTCAAGCCTTCCCAAGGTCACCTTGGCTATACCGGCTCCAAACAAACCTAATACAATTAGCCCTCCTATTACGGTTTCCAGGGCTTAACTTCAAATCTTCCCACATAAGGCCCCAAATAAATTACATTTATGAGTACCCTTTTCATATTTACATACAATATTGAAAAATTCCATCTGGGTTCTCCGTACACATGGGGTTTCCAGTACTGTCCTATTTTTAAGGGTTTTAGGCCTACCTAGGTGACTTGCAAACTTGGCCTTAGAAAGTTTCACCAGTCAAAACCTCTACAAAAAATAATCATGTATTCTTTAAGTGAATTTAATAGGGTCTCCAACCATGTGTCAACTTGGGCTCTACCAATCCATGTGTGCTCTGAAAATGCACATCTTCTGTTGTCCTAGTCTCACCAGCTCCTAGTTGTGAGCCTAGGGTATCATTGTAAAATCACCACAAAGGTCTGAAAAACCAAAAAACCTACACTAAAAATATTTATAGACCCTAACCTAGCATTCCACTAGATTTAAACCGGTGCCATCAGTGGATGCTCAGGCTAGAGCCATTTCTTGCTTAAACCCTAGCTTACAAGGGTTTTGCACCTAGTCATAGAGAATGGTTTGAATCTCTGCAACCAGACACAATAAAACTTACTAATCTACCTTTTTGGAAAGTAGATTCACCAATCCTTCATTCCCTGCAATTAGATTCCTCTGAGAAGTCCGTACTGGGCCGTACAACACAACAACAAAATAAATAAATAGTGAAAACGGTGTAAAAAAAGGTTTTTTCCTTACAACCAAAACTTACTTTGCATTCCAAATCTTTGAACCCTTCCAGTGAAGTTGTCTTTGGATTTTAACATCATGATTCAGATGGTTAGAACCAACTTCTTCACCACCAACAACAAAAAGTGCAACTTTTGCAATGTTGCAAAATGTTGCTTAGCATTTTTACAACTTTTTATTCTTATGATGCAAACTTGCACTCAAATATACTCCAAAGCTCCCAAGGTCCTCTATGCATTCTAGGAGGCCTAAAACAATGCATTTCACCCTATTGCATGATGACTCTATTCTTAGAGTAGTGCACCTATGAACAATACCAACATTACATCTTCCTAGGATATCAATATCCTGAACACAACAAAAACTTGGACAACTCAACCATGACTTCATTAAGTCCCAAATGGTTGGTCCACTTATTACAACATGAAAGACAACATAGAAGACTTAAGAACAAACCAAAACAACTACATGGAGGGATAGGTTCCCTGCACCATACTCCCCTGGGACAAAGAACTCAAGTCCCTTGAGTTAAGAGGTCTGCAATTTCCACACTATGCTAAAGTATATCCGATTCTAACATCCACATAGCATCTGCTTTAGGTAACCCTGCCCACTTTACAAGATAAGTCTTTTATACACCTTTCCTTGTCTTATTTATTACCTTGGTGTCCAAGATACTTTCCAACTTGACTGGTTGGCTTGGTGGAAAATCACTCACCCAATCTTCAGTACCCTGTGATGAGGTTTCCAACTAATGTGTTTGTAATTCTCCCTTGTATGGATAGAGATCACATATATTAAAGATAGGAGAAATACCCAAGGTGGGAGGGAGTTCAACTTCATATGTGTTCTGATCATATTTATGCACCACCTTGAGAGGCCCAATCTTCTTCATCAATAGCTTAGTAGGCTACCCTTTTGGAAGTCTCTCTTTCCTTAGGTATGCTAGGACCAAATCTCTAATCTTAAACTGCACATTCCTTCTTGTTTTATCAACATTCATCTTATACTGCTTGGATTTTTGTTGTAAGATCTGTCTTACCTTATCATGCACTTCTTTGATGCCTTCTACAAAATTCTCACCTTGTGCACTCTTAGGTGTCATAGAATTGAGATCACTGAGTTCTAGTATGCCCCTTGGATGAAAACCATACACTATTTCGTATGCATATTCTGCCTGGCCGATTACCAAATCCCAAGTCTACCCATGCTGTTTGGTAAGGCATCTTAGTAGATTACCCAAGAATATGTTTACTACCTCTGTATGACGATCTGATGGAGGATGATAGGCAGATGAAAAAGATAATTTTTTGCCCAATTTTCTCCAAAGTGTTCTCCAAAAGTGGCTTAAGAACTTTACATCCCTATCACTGACTATGCTGATTGGAAGGCCATGAATTCTAACTATCTCTTTGAAGAAGAGTCCTGTAATGTAGGTGGCGGGTTAGTGTAGGATCAAGGGGGGCCAAAAAGTGACGATGTGGAAAAAATAGCCTTCTTCACCCGCCTAAAAATGCGAAAATCCGTGTTGACTTATTGCTTGGCCTGGGTGTCAGTACACCTTGGCTTGGTAATTACCTATGCAAATCGGATATCTGATTTAATTTTTATTTGTAATTTTAATTTAAAAAATTATATTATATTATATATATTATATTATATTATATTATAATACGTATTATATTATATATATTATATTATATTATATATATTATATAATATATAATATAATATAATATAATATTATATATTATATAATACGTATTATATAATACAATATTGCTAAAATCCGATATCCGGTGTTTTGGCAAAAAATTGCTAAAAAATAGATTGAAAGGTAAGAATTTTATTGTTTTCAATCATTTTCATTCATTTTTTGTATTTTTTGTTAATGTTTATTTGATTTTTCATTGAAAATATGGTTTTTTTCATGAAAACTAGGTTTTTTAAAATCAAATACCTAATTGTTTAAATTTGTTAACTAAATTTAATTGTTTACATTCAATCGGGTTAAAAATGGGGGATAACAATGAAAACACTGACCAACCACAACTGCAACAACCAAACCCTCATTTGCCAAACCCCCCTCAATTCAGGATTTGATTGCACAAAATTTGAATGAATTGAGGGGGATTGCAGGAGTATATCGTAGGATCCCTCATCTAAACCCAATGTTTGATCCTCTCACATCGATCATAAAGAGTATGGAAACTGTAGTCACATAAATCTGTCCACTTAATTAAATGAATATTTAATATTTATTTGATTATTTAACCATCAATTAATAATTAATTAAATTAATATATTTAATTAATTCATCTTAACCCTCTTCTCCTATTAATTAAATAAATTATTCAATTTATTTGATTTAATTCACTTAACCAAATTCAGACCATTAATTAAATAAATAAATCATATTTATTTAATTAAATATTCTCTCACATTTAAATAAATTAATATTTATTTAAATCCCCCAAAATCCCACCTCTCACATTTAAATAAATTAACATTTATTTAAATCACCTTTATCCTCTACCCACTTGCATTTTCCTACAAATGCAAGTTGCACAATTATTTTAAATAAATAATTTATTTAAATCACCTTTATCCTCCACCCACTTGTATTTTCCTACAAAAGCAAGTTGCACAACTATTTTAAATAAATTATTTATTTAAAATCCTATTTATCCTCACCCACTTGAAACCTTTAATGGTTTCCCTTAAAGTCTTCAAAACTTAATGGCTTTAAAGTCTTCAAACTTGATGGCTTCCTTCTATAGTCTTCTTAAGTCTTTAATGGTTTCCCTTAAAGTCTTCAAACTTAATGGTTTCCCTTAAAGTCTTCTTAAGACTTTAATTGCTTCCCTTAAAGTCTTCAAGCCTTTAATGGTTTCCCTCAAAGTCTTCAAGCATTTTAATGCTTTATCTTCTTTTTTCTCATTTAAATAAATTAATATTTATTTGAATATTTATCCAAATGCAAATTACACCATTTAATTGAAATAAATGATTTTATTTTAATTGAAAATACCAAAATTCCTCCCACTTGCATTTTCCTACAAAATCCACTTGCATGCCTAAACCCCTTCTAGATTCTTCTAAACCTTTCCTAATTAACCTAATCCATCCCCTAAATATTGTCACATTCTTAAGCAAATTGGAGTCACTTCTCAAAGACTCCAAAGTCTTTGAAAAGCAATTAATGATTTGTGTGTTCAACAAATTAACCTCTAAAGTCTTCCAAACCACTTATGGCTCTTACATGACCATTAATGGTTAATTCCACTTGCACCCATGGTTAAGGACTTTGACCCCTAACTTAACCCTCATGTAACCCATGTGTCTCTTCAAAGCATTTATTTCTTTGACTAGGGTAACCATCATGTCCCCTCAAGCATTTAATGCTCCTTATCTTTCCTCTCAAGCCTCCTCATGGTGACACTTGTCAACATGGGATTGGGTTGAAAGTCTCACATGGATTGAATATCTTTCAATCCTAACCCTTGTTAAGATTGCTCAATCTTAACCCTTCATTTCCCCATTTCTTCTATAAATAGAACCCTTCTCCTCAAGCAAAAAAAGAAGCATTAGAGTATTGTTGTTATACTGACATTAGCATAGAGCTTTCTCATAGCATCACTATCTACACTTGCATAGCATTTGCTTATCATATTCAACTATCTTGAATCTCCATATGGCATCCATGGCTAGTGCTAAAAGCTGAGAGCTACACTCATTTGGGACTTGGAGAGGAGAGGAACAAGGGAGGAGCAACTATGAGCATCTTGATTAGCTATTTTATTCTATGTTTATATGCTTTCTATTTCATGCTTAATATCTCTCTTGATATGCCTGTTTAGGATAATCTTTTGTTGCTAACACTAACGTTTGTTTCTTGTGCTCTTGTGTGTGTTGCCATCAAACAAATTTTCTAATCCTTTTTGCAGGGCATCAGAAACCATGACTAAGGAGCACAATGCCGCCCTTTTGTGGTGAGATTCTATGAGGGAAAAATATGCAGATGGCTTTTCGTATAAGGATATCAAGGATCTCGAGATATCCAAAGCCGCTATCACCTCATTGT
This sequence comes from Cryptomeria japonica, assembly GCF_030272615.1. Classification (NCBI taxonomy): domain Eukaryota; kingdom Viridiplantae; phylum Streptophyta; class Pinopsida; order Cupressales; family Cupressaceae; genus Cryptomeria; species Cryptomeria japonica. The sequence continues at coordinate 174,045,409 of NC_081407.1, read as the reverse complement.
TTGTCAATCCCTGCACTGGTCAACTCGTAGATCCAAAAAAAAAACTTTCTATTAAATGGTGCACAAATGATGGTATTGTGAAAAAATTTTGGGATCGTTGGTGGATGGTTTTCGACAAACCACCCAACAACAATCTTGATATCCCCTTCTATTTCATAAAAAAATTGTATGCTGAGTTTGTTTTACACAAACATGTGAACTACTTTGACATCCAACATTTCCAGGGTGTAGGTTTAGGTATGCCCCAAAATAGACATGGGGTAGTCAGAGTAGTCCAGGGCCCATATGTCCCCCCTCCTCTTGTTGATCCCCCACCTGCAGTGCAACATCCTGATATCATTTGTGAGGCGGCTTCGCGAACCATATTAGCTATTCACTCTTTGAGTAACCTTTTGGTTTCTTAGGTTGGGTCAGTAGCTCAGCCTACTCTTGATGGTAGCGGTGCATCCGGTGGCATTGACACGTCATCCTCGGCTCCACACATATGCGTGCCCCATAGTTGTGTCATGTGTGGGCACGTATGCTTGGGTCCAGTTGGACAACCCATTGATCCTCTTATGGACAGTGCAGATTATGAGGTGCATGAGATGCATGATGCACCAGATATTATTACATAGACTCGAGGATACCCTGGGGAGTCCTCACATGCTAGAGGCGAGGAGGCACCGTCATCATACATTGATGATGTAGTGGTAAGATTTGTATTTTCACAGTTCATGTTATATTTTAATAAAATATTTATAATCTAGATAATATTAAGTACTAATTTTTATTTACATGGTCTATTTAACAGTTGATGACCAAGGAGGAGTTGAGACAGATTCAGGAGGGCACCTTGTCGGCCATTTCATTTGGCCTTGATAGCTTGACAGTACATATATTATTGCACCTAGTCGGTTGTATTTTATTGTACATACATGCTCATCATTTATATTGGTATTAATTAGATTATGTAGTAACTTGCATGTATATCTTATTTTACTCTTGTAGGGCAAAAGCAGCACAAGTGCGGGGCAGTGTGATTTAGGATCTGGTAGTGCAGTTGGAGACAAGGGAAAGATAATTGAATGCAAATATTATTGAATGAATAGTTTAAATAACTTATAGTGATTATACATGTCTAGACATAGATTGATAGTTTCATATACTTGTTGTGTATATATACAGAGAATTCTTGGCTTCACATCCTTGATGACTACACCCAGTATACCTGAAGAAGAAGAAGAGATGCCTCGAGTAGATGTGTGTTTATTTTATTTTTTGACTAGTAGATATAATTTGTTATTATCAGTGACAATTATATGCTAACTTGTATCAATGTCATGTTTCTGAACATATGTAGGTTGTGTATCAAAATATTTAGAACATACCTCCTCTACCAAAGACATACATCAAGAGTCCTGCAAAGCTGAAGAGAAAATGTGGAGATGAGGTAAACATGAATAGTTCAATTATAGTTTATTTTTATGTTAACTTTTTGAATGTGAATTATATAATATAACTAATATTAATCGTGGTTTGTTTTTCTTGTGCAGGATCCTTCAGAGCCGAGTAGTGCGGCGAAGAGAATCGATTTTGATGATCCATCAGCAACTTAGGACGTTATAGATAGTTTTGGGATGCTTACATGTCTAGTTGGCATGTATATTTTGTATATGGACATACATTCACGTATTTAGACATACATTTTGTTTCAGTTGGCGTTTATGCCATATTTGTGTATGGACATACATTTGTAATCATTTGACATTTTTATATATACAAAAGTTGATATTCGATCATATAAATTGTTGCTCATATGTGCGTGGTGTTATCATGGAAATATTTAATCTTCATTCCAATAATTAACAATGGTTAATAATAGTTATTTAATGAACAATACAATTCATTTCATTTCATTTCATCGTAAGTGTTGTTTGTATAATGAACAATATAATTCATTTAATGAACAATACAATACAATTCATTTAATCAACAATACAATACAATTTATTTAATGAACAATACAATTCATTTAATGAACAATACAATACAATTCATTTAATGAAGAATACTTGATACAATTCATTATTACCCTATGCATGGTCCTATTTTCCCCCCACCTTGATCGAATGCTCGGGGTTTTATTAGGGCAGCAATTTTTCGGTTGGCGAAAAAATCATCAGTCTCACTCAATTGAATGTTGTTGCATGGCCAATTTCTTATTCTACTCGTCGCGATGACAAACCGTCGGCTCCGACATATCCAGTTAGGCATTATTACCCTATGCATGCTCCTATTTTCCCCCCCACTTGATCGATTGCTCGGGGTCATACCCTACCGACGTCGTCCCTTGAGCGCCCTAAGTGCTCAAAATTGTCAAACTTTGACGAGCCCTAACTCAAAATCCGTGGCACCTGCGAAAGATATATTTGAACCTACGGGACCACGAGAGGGGTCCCTACAAAATCCTATCTCGGTTTTTCAAGTTTCCCTACGGTTTTATTAGGGCAGCAATTTTTCGGTTGGCGAAAAAATCGTCAGTCTCAATCGAATGTTGTCGCATGGCCAATTTCTCGTTCTGCTCGTCGCGATGATGAACCGTCGGCTCTGACATGTCTAGTTAGGCATTATTACCCTATGCATGCTCCTATTTTGCCCCCCACTCGGTCAAACGCTCGGGGTCATACCCTGCTGGCGTCGTCCCTTGAGCACCCTAAGTGTTGAAAATTGTCAAACTTTGACGGGCCCTAACTCGGAATCCGTGGCACCTGTGAACAATTCATTTGAAACTATGGGGCCATGAGAGGGGTCCCTACAAAAGCCTATCTCAGTTTTTCAAGTTCCCCTATGGTTTTATTAGGGCAACAATTTTTCGGTTGGCGAAAAAATTGTTAGTCTCACTCAATTGAATGTTGTCGCGTGGCTAATTTCTCGTTTTGCTTGTCGCGATGACGAACCATCGGCTCCAACATGTCCAATTAGGCATTATTACCCTATGCATGCTCCTATTTTTCCTCCCCACTCGATCGAACGCTCAGGGTCATACCCTACCGACATCGTCCCTTGAGTGCCCTAAGTGCTCAAAATTGTCAAACTTTTATGGGCCCTAACTTGGAATCCGTGGCACCTGCAAATGATCTGTTTGAACCTATGGGGCCACAAGAGGGGTCCCTACAAAAGCCTATCTCAGTTTTTCAAGTTTCCCTACGGTTTTATTAGGGCAACAATTTTTTGGTAAGCAAAAATATCTTCAATCTCACTCAATCGAATGTTGTCGTGTGGCCAATTTCTCATTTTTCTCGTCACGATGATGAATCGTCGGCTCTGAAATGTCTAGTTAGGCATTATTACCCTATGCATGCTCCTATTTTTCCCCCCCACTCGGTCGAATGCTCGAGGTCATACCCTACCGACGTCGTCCCTTGAGTGCCCTAAGTGCTCAAAATTGTCAAACTTTGACGGGCCCTAACTCGGAATCTATGGCACCTGCGAACGATCCATTTGAAACTACGGGGCCATGAGAGGGGTCCCTACAAAAGCCTATCTCGGTTTTTCAAGTTGCCCTACGATTTTATTAGGGTAGCAATTTTTCGGTTGGCAGAAAAATCGTCAGTCTCACTCAATCGAATGTTGTCGCATGGCCAATTTCTCGTTCTGCTCATCGCGATGACAAACTGTTGGCTCCGACATGTCCAGTTAAACATTATTACCCTATGCATGCTCCTATTTCCCCCCCCCCCACTCGATCGAGCGCTTGGGGTCATACCCTACCGACGTCGTCCCTTGAGCGCCCTAAGTGCTCAAAATTGTCAAACTTTGACAGACCCTAACTCGGAATTTGTGGCACTTGCGAATGATCCGTTTGAACCTACAGGGCCTTGAGAGGGGTCCCTACAAAAGCCTATCTTGATTTTTCAAGTTTCCCTATGGTTTTATTAGGACATGTCGGAGTTGACGGTTCATCATCGCGACGAGTAGAACGAGAAATTGGCCACGCGACAACATGATTTTTTTTTCATTATCAATACAACTACACCAATGTACTCATGTACAGATACATGGAAATTATCATCAATACAACTAAACCAATTTGCTCATGGACATTGTATATCATCATAACAATGTTACATCAATTCACATCCATATACAAATACAACATCCCACTTCATCTGCATCAAACATCCTCATATCCTAAGAGAAAAGCTTACGTACAACAATGCCTACATATAAATGAAGACCAAAATAAGTAACCTTTTTATGCAGAATGAATGTGCTATAAGAAACAAATTATAACACTTAATACAAATTAGTTTGGCAAATTATAAATAGATCATTTGAAACATTTTTAAGACGCACAAGATTGTATAATTATGAAACTTACCAGTTTCTCTGCAAAGTATACAAGCATAACTTTGAAGAAAGACGCATGTTGATTAAAGCTCTTCTCACTGCATTTCTCTGTATGGTTGAAGACAATGGTAGATATGGTCATTTCTAAATAGCAATACATTCACTTGACTTAATGTTTATGCACAAAAAATTATCTCATTAATGCACAAAGGAATATGTACCATCACCAAGAGAGGGTCTTGTCAACGGTGAATGATCTAGCATGAACCTATATTTTTAAGAATTGTTAGTCTACACATAAAATGCATGGATGAACACAAAGGCTTCATGATAATCACTTCAACTGAAATGCATGATAATAAATGAAAAGGTGGGATTATATACCACAAAAATACGTCCCTTCGAATTATATCAACAGAACCCACTATGTTGACGCAAAAATCATAATGTGATACTATTGTATATCATCAAAAAAGACTTGCATGAGCATAAAGGTTTTGCGATAATTATATCATCAAAATTTGTCAAATAGTGTTCTCTAATAACAAAAATTATAAAGCTCATCAAATGCATGATAATAAGTCGTGTTGCAAAAATACGTCCCTTCTGATTATATCGAGTGTACCCGCTATGTGCATGCAAAAACCGTGTTGCCAAAAAAAACGTTCATCAATAGACCTGGATTTTCAACACATCCTTAATATACACGTAAAAAACTTGAACATTAAGGTTTAATGATCATTGTTTGAAATGAAATGCATGATAAAAAAAATAAGGCACCATTAAAGACCTACTACTCAAGTGTGCCTGAAGGGTCATCTCTTTGCTTAAGAGTATCCAGTATTGCTTCATGATCAGTAGTAGTCACTGTCCATAGCTCTTTGGTCTTCGATTTTGCTTGATGCTTCAACAACTTGACATTTGTAGCTATAATAAGGTGTGAATACATTATAATGGTTTCGTGTCTCTCATATTCTTCAAATGCAGGTATGCCATTCTTTCTAATCATGTATGTTCGCAACCAAGTTCCCACAACAACAACTGAACCTGTAGGATATGTGAACCCGTCATCATCTGTCACTAGTTGTGTTAGCTTTTGTTTTCCCTGTACACATCATGCCAACCAATATTTTGATCTCTCTTCATTCCCTTGCAGTGCGACAACTGCAAAAACATGTCCTGGCTGTACAAGATCTGATAGACGATCATACTCAAGTGAACTTTCCATGTCATCATTTGACAAGGATATTGTTTGAGATAAAGGAGTTAGATAGTGGGGAACCCACGTATCAACCCACTCACTTGACTCGCACTGATCCCAATCACACCGAACACAACTCTAACAAAAACAAGCCAACGCTCGTGTCCAAATGGTCCATGTACTTGCATCTGAGCTGAGAAATGAATGCATCTTTGAAGAATCTTTAATTGTTTGACAATCCAATCTATCTCCCAATGTTCCCTCCTCAACCCACCAAAAGAATCTGCTCACTGTTGAATCAAGAGTACCTCCATGTCACAATGTTGAACTACACCAATCAACAATAGAACGTGCATTAGAGAAATTTGCACCTGAAATCCTCAATTGCTCTTTAACTAGAGCTCTTTTCAAACATGCACCTGCTCCATCATGCTCTCGCTTCCCATGCCCTGCCTCAAAAAAACACCAAATATGAGGTATAGGCCTCTCTATATGCATTCTACTCAACCAATAAAATATATGGGCATTCTTGAATTGACCCGTACAGTTATCTGACCATATTATATGTCAGTCAATTGCAATATCTTTCTCATGCAAGAACTCAAAAAAAATCTCAAAAGAATGTTGCACATACTCGGAGGAGTGTGATCTATCATCACTCATATAAAAATGATACGCTCTGATTATCTTCCTGTCCTCTTCTATAATATCAGGAGCATGTCTATATGTAATGTGAACGAAAATAGCAATCTGGATTGAATTGTAGTACTGAGACTGTACCTCATTTTGTGGTTGCAATGTATAGTTCTCTGCAAAATCAACCACCGATACAATAGTGCCAATTGGGAAAGAGTTCTTACACATCCTGAACTATTGATCCAACCACTGAGACCTATGGGTGTGCCTTGCATACTTGTAGAAAAGATTTTCCTTAAAATCCAAAATAAAATCAGCAATACTCACTTCTCTTGAGACTAATTCGCAACTAGAACCTTCACCTCCACTCTTCAAAGTATATTTCACTGTCTCGTATCTTTTTTTCTCAACATAATTCTTTCCAAACTCGTGTTCGCTGCCCTCATGAAAACATGAAACAAACTTTGACAACCCACCACATTCTGAGCACTTCTCATTCAAACAATCATTTCTATAGAAATAGCAGCCATCATCTCTAGGGCATAAAAATAGATCTTGCAAGTCTCTTGATGATCTCAGAAATAGCATTTGCACCACACTCCTACAACATCTCATTAGTATGCATCATAGAACGAATATGACATAAAAGTTCATGGTACATTGAAAACTCCGCATGGTACTTGCAACAACAAGTATTGCGAATCTTAAGAGGAACACAATAAAATGGTTTCAAAGATTCAAAGGCCCTTTGTGATATTTGCAAAGTTGGATGTAATTCACAAATTTTTTTGTACAACATTGTTTGGCTTGGTTCCAAGAAATGTTTGGGATGTGGTGTGTGGTCTTGGTTGTCGATTCTTAATTTCAAAACGTCCTTTACATTGGGTGACACTCTAGAATTAGAGTGCCAAAATTGTTGAATCTCCTCCTTCACATTGTCAGTCAACTTTCTATCAACACGTGGAAGCCTCCCACCAAATGCCCATGTATCTTGTTGAAGTGGATCGTCAAGTCTTTGTCTTCGTGCAAGTGCTCTATCCAAAGTTTTATGGTTTATGTTAAAATCAACACAAGTTTGTCTCATTTGACGAGCCTTCCTCAATTGATGGCTTACTAAGGAGGTTGTAATCACTCTTCGAGCAGCTCTCTTATCTCTTTCTTTGGTATTCTTTCCAATAGAATTGAGACCGTCAAATCGATTTTTTGCAATAATAGAATTTCTCTCCATCTTCTTGTTCATATGAATCTTCAACTTGTTTAGCAATGGTCTCATCTTTATCATCTTTAGCAATTGAATAAAGAGTTGGCATTTCTTGGTCAATGTCTTATTGCTAAAATTTTGGTTGAAAAGTTGTGTAGCCCACAACCGAACGGTTCTTGTTGACCTCTTGCCTTCAAGATTTGCAATAATGTTCTCATCGATTTCAAATAACCATTTTGGGGTTCTTGAAGGTCTTGGATTTGGAATTTGTCTTTCATCCATGAGAGGGTCTTCATTTCTAAAGTAATTAGGTGTTACATATGGTTCACTTGGTTGAGCAATTCCACCTTCAATGTTAAATTTTTCCACATTTTCACCTCCTATGTCAAAATTTTCCACACGTTGAGCATTTTCATTATCACTTTCAACATTTTCAAAATTTTCAATATTTTCACTTTCAAAATCTACATTTTCATTTTCAATAACTTGTGGCACATTTTCAAATTCAATTTCCTCTTCACTTGAAGTAACATTAGCAATATTTAACATACCTTGTCTTCTCCTCCTATGACATTCTCTATCTCTTTCTCTATACACTTCAATTTGGTCATTTGAAAGTTTTTTTTTGCGTTTAGACTTCCGATGACTACTACTCCCCATTTCCCTCCACACAAATGCTCCTACGTGATTGACAATGTAAGTTTTGACTTTAAGAATCTCCCAAAAGCACAAATTTGTCTCAACTTGTCTGAAAACCCGTGATCCTCGACAGAAAATAGAATATGCAGACTATGGGCCGTTGGAATCCACAAAATGGCCCACAAGTCTTTTTTTCTTTTTTTTTTGTACAAAGTCGGATATTCGATTTTAATGTATAAATTTGTGGTCCCCAAAATTTTTCCCGTTGCCGCCTTTTATTTACTGAACTGCCACATTAATGGCAATGGCAGAAATCCGATATCTGATTAAATCTGATATCAGATTTTATTAGTCATATTTTAGAGAGAGAGAGAGAGAGAGATTAGGGGTCATATGGTGTCCTACGACCCCTTAAGACACCATATGACCCCTTAACACACCATATTTGTGTCCATAGGGGTCATATGGTGTCGTTAGGGGTCATATGGTGTCCATAGGCGTCATATGGTGTCCTGGGACAGGTCATATGAGCCCTTAAGACACCAAATTGTGTCGTTATGGGTCATATGTTGTCTTAAGGGGTCGTAAGACACAATATGACCCCTTAGGACACAATATGACCCAAAGAGACCCAATATGGTGTCATTAGGGGTCATATGGTGTCCTAAGGGGTCATATGATGTCTTAAAGGGGTCATATGACCCAAAGCGACCCAATATGGTGTCATTAGGGGTCATATGGTGTCCTAAGGGGTTGTAGGACATAATATGACCCCTTAAGACACAATATGACCCAAAGCGACCCAATATGGTGTCATAATGGGTCGTATGGTGTCCCAAGACACCATATGACCCCTATGGACACCACATGACCCCCATGGACACCATAGGACCCCTTAAGACACCAAATTGTGTCGTTAGGGGTCATATGGTGTCCTAAGGGGTCATATGGGTGTCCCATGAACCCTTATGACCCCTTTGGTGTCCACATGGTGTCTTAAGGGGTCATATGGTGTCCATATGGTGTCTTAAGGGGTTATATGGTGTCCATAGGGGTCATATGGTGTCCTACAACCCCTTAGGACACCATATGACCCCTTAAGACACCATATTTGGTCGTTATGGGTCATATTATGTCCTAGTGGGTCATATTGTGTCATATGACCCCTTTAAGACATCATATGACCCCTTAGGACACCATATGACCCCTAATGACACCATATTGGGTCGCTTTGGGTCATATTGTGTCTACGACCCCTTAGGACAACATATGACCCATAACGACACAATTTGGTGTCTTAAGGGGTCATATGGTGTCCCATGAACCCTTATGACCTCTTAGGATACCATATGACCCCTAATGACACCATATTGGGCCGCTTTGGGTCATATTGTGTCCTAAGGGGTCATATTGTGTCCTAAGGGGTCCTTAGGACACCATATGACCCCTAACGACACAATTTGGTGTCTTAAGGGGTCCTACGATGTCCCAAGACACCATATGATCCCTATGGACACCATATGACCCCTAACGACACCATAGGACCCCTTAAGACACCAAATCATGTTGTTAGGGGTCATATGGTGTCCTAAGGGGTCGTAGGACACAATATGACCCAAAGCGACCCAATATGGTGTCATTAGGGGTCATATGGTGTCCTAAGAGGTCATAAGGGTTCATGGGACACCATATGACCCCTAACGACACAATTTGGTGTCTTAAGGGGTCCTATGGTGTTCATAGGTGTCATATGGTGTCCATAGGGGTCATATGGTGTCTTGGGACATCATACGACCTGTTATGACACCATATTGGGTCGCTTTGGGTCATATTGTGTCCTAAGAGGTCATATTGTGTCCTACAACCCCTTAGGACACCATATGACCCCTTAAGACACCATATTTGGTCGTTATGGGTCATATTGTGTCATATGACCCCTTTAAGACATCATATGACCCCTTAGGACACCATATGACCCCTAATGACACCATATTGGGTCGCTTTGGGTCATATTGTGTCCTAAGGGGTCATATTGTGTCTTACAACCCCTTAGGACAACATATGACCCATAACGACACAATTTGGTGTCTTAAGGGGTCATATGGTGTCCTAGGACACCATATGATGCCTATGGACACCATATGACCCCTAATGACACTATATGGTGTCATAAGGGGTCATATGTTGTCCTTAGGGGTCATATGGTGTCCCATGAACCCTTATGACCCCTTAGGACACCATACGACCCGTTATGACACTATATTGGGTCGCTTTGGGTCCTATGGTGTCTTAATCTCTCTCTATCCCTCTCTCCCCTAATCTCTCTCTATCCCTCTCCCCTAATCTCTCCATCTCTCTCTCTCTCTCTCTCTCCCCTAATCTCTCTCTCTCTCTCTCTCTCTCTCTCTCTCCCTTCCCCCTACCCATCACTCCCTTCCCCCTCCCCATCTCTCTCTCTCTCCCCGCTAATCTATTTATCTCTCTCCATTCCCTCCCTTCTCTCTCTCTCTCTCTCTCTCTCTCTCTCTCTCTCTCTCTCCCTAATATCATATACTAATTTATTTATAAATTAATAAATTAATATATTAATAAACATTAGATTAATTATGGGCAAATCTAGTTAGAGAATTTACTGATTAAAATCAGATATCCAATTTTTGTAGTCAAATTTTCAAATTTCAAATTTCGGCTTGGGAATGCTTTCATATTTGGCTTGGAAGTGACAAGCCTAGAAAGTCAACTGAAAAAACGTGTTTTTCAGTATTCCTTGATTTTCCAGACTTTACACTGGTGGCTGATGACTTTTTTTGTAGCCAAAATTGATAAAATGAAAAGGGTTTTTTAAGGACGTTCCCAGCTTTCCAACAATATAAGGCTTGTCTTATTTCGACTTTAATAAATAATTATTATTTATTTTCTAATTGAATTCTGACAATAGTCCTGATTGATATACTGATTGAAAAACACTCATAACTTTCAAACGGTATAACATTTTTTGAATCCAAAACATGCATCACATCCTATGCTTCATCTACTATAGGGAAAAATTAAAAAAAAAAAAAAATTTCATAAGGTTTTGACCAAGTTAAGGTGGTCAGACGTAGGAGTTTGAATTTCTGAAAAGTTGTAGTAAAAAATTCATAAATAATTATTTACTTAATAAAAAATAAAAAATAAAATGTGTCACATTCAGACATGAGTCTAATATTTATATTATAAATATTATAAAAAAATATTATGATTTGATTGTGATTAGGGTGGTCAGACATACGTCTACTTCTTATTTTTTTCCTGAAATTTTAGTACCACTGCATTGAAATTTGAAATTTTCATCAAATAGGATTTTTTTTTTCCAAAAAACAACTAGTAGCTTAGAAACTACATTCAATTATATATATATACTCTTCTTAGATATTTTAAAAATAATGTTCACAACTTATTCAAATTTTCATGTCAAGTTGCATAGCTCTGATTTTCTAAAATTTCGTTGCCACTTAAGGGCCTATTTTGGCACACCATGATCCTGCACATACCCTGGCATCATTGGTTCTTTTGCAGGGTATAAAATGTGTCATTTTGTTGAACCTATCAACCACTACAAACACATTGTCGAATCCCCTTGGAGTTCTTGGTACTTGCCTAACACAAAATCCATGCTTAAACATTCCCAAGGTCGCTAAGGTATAACCAAAGGTTGGTACAGACCTGCATTACTTGATGAACCTTTTGCTCTTTAGCAAATTGCACATTGTTCTACAAACCTTCTCACTTCTGATTGCAACTTAGGCCAATGGTAAAACCTACTAACCTGCTCCATAGTTTTATCTATGCCAAAATGACCTCCTAGACCTCCTTGATGCTTTTCTTGAATAATGTTTTGTCTCATAGAACATTGGGGAATGCAAAGAAGGTGTCCCTTGAACAACAAGCCCTCTTGTATCATATACTCTGAATAAGAAACATGTGAGGTGTTAGAAAAATCAGAACAAATAACATATATCTCGGCAAAGTCTTTATCATCCTTGTAGAGGTCTTTTAACTCACTAAATCCCACACTTTGCAATTGTATCTCTTGCATAGTCATGACTCTCCTACTTAATGCATCAGCTATCTTGTTTGCAGTGCCCTTTTTGTGCTTGATAGTGAATGTGTAGGATTGTAAGTATTCAACCCACTTTATGTGTCTTTGATTCAATTTCTCTTGCCCATTAAGGAAACTAAGGGCATGGTTGTCAGTATAAACTACAAACTCTTTGGGTAGCAAGTAATGATGCCACTTCTTCAATGCTTGCACCATGGCATACAACTCCGAATCATATGTGGAGTATCTTTGTTTGGCTTCATTTATTTTCTCTGAAAAAAATGCTATAGGATGACCTTCTTGACTCAAAACGGTCCCTATTGCCCTTTGGCTAGCATCACACTCTACTGTAAACAACTGACTGAAATTAGGCAATCTAAGGGTTGGCAACTCTGCTATCCTAGCTGTCAATAATTCAAATCCCTTATTGTCTTCCTTTGTCCACTTAAAGTGACATTTAATCCATACTTTAATGGTGTTAAGGATAGGAGCACAAACATGGCTAAAGTTCCTCACAAACTTCCTATAAAAAGATGTCATTCCATGAAACCTTCTAACATCACTTATGCTCCTAGGTATAGGCCAATCAAGTATTGACTCTACTTTACTTGGATCCATCTTTAAACAACCTCGTGAAATGACAAAATCAAGGTAAACTAACTCTGTTTTCAAGAACTCACATTTTTCAATGTTGATTTTGAGTTGAGCCTCCTTCAACTTCTTCAAGACCATCTCCACATGCTTAAGGTGTTCCTCCTTGGACCTTCTGAAGACCAAAATGTCATCAAGATACACAATAACAAATTTGCTAATAAACTGAACTAAGACTTCATTCATGAGCCTTTGAAAGGTACTAGGTGCATTGGTGAGGCCAAAAGGCATCACCAACCACTCATATAGGCCTACATTTGTTCCAAATGTTGCCTTTCATTCATCACCAGGTTTGATTCTTATCTGATGATAACCAGATTTCAAGTCCACCTTTGTGAAGTAGCATGCTCCACCTAGATTGTCCAATATGTCCTCTATCCTTGGCATGGGAAACCAGTATCTTACGGTGATCTTATTAATTGCTCTTGATTCAGTGCACATCCTCCACTTTCCTCCTTTTTTAGGCACTAGAACAGTGGGAACAAAACAAGGACTCCGACTCTTTTTAATAACCCTTTGTCTAGGAGTTCTGGCACTTGTTTGGCAATCTCCTCATTTTGGCTAGGTGTCATTTTATAAGAAGCTTTGTTAGACAGATTTTCCCCCGGTATCAAGTCTATTTGGTGATTTACATTCCTCATTAGAGGCAAAGAATTAGGCATATCATCTCCTATAACCTCTGAATAATGCTTTAATTAACCTTGCACCTCTTGAGGCACTTCACTCATTGGATCTGCCTTAGCTTCATCTTTAGGCTTTAGCACTGTAGCATAGCCCTGATTACCTTCTTGTTTTAACACTTTAAGGAACTCTTTGCCACTTAGCAACATAACACTTGACCCAACTTGTTTTTCCTCCTTTGGATCAGGTAATGGATCCATTTGATACTTCTTACCATTCTTGGTGATGAGATAACTATTCCTTTCTCCATCATGGAAGGCTTTCACATCATATTGCCATGGACGGCCCAAGAGCACATGGCAGGCATCCATAGGCAATATGTCACATAGTAGTTTGTCTTTGTATTAACCAATTTCAAAGTCCACCCATGCTTGTTCATCAACTAAGACATGTTGACCCCAGTTGAGCCATGATACCTTATAGGGAGTGAGATGAGGCAATCTTTTTAGTTTGAGTTTATCCACCATTTCAACTGAGACAATATTCTCTGTGGAACCTGAATCCACAATCACCTTACAAATTTTTCCATGTGACTTACAAGTAGTTATAAATAGACTTTTCCTCTGCAGTGGTTCTTGAGCTTGGGGTATCTTTAACATTGTTCTCCTCATCATCAAATTTTCCCCATCTGTCACTGGCCATGCCTTGCTGATTGGAGAGGTCTCACTTTGAGTATCCTTCTCTTGCACTAACCGAGTCCTTCTCTCACTCATGTATGAACTTGATGAACTTGAGGCTTTTCCCGGGCACCTGCTCATGGTATGTACAACTTGGTTGCAGTGGTAACACCTACCGGTGAAGACTGTATTTCCTCTCCCAGAGCTTCTAAACCTGCCTCTAAAATTGCTTCTCCCTCTAAAGGATCCTCTATATGTGCCTCTTTGAGAGTCCCCACTTCCTTCTTGGTTTTGATGCTCTTCATTTCTTGAAGCACTCTATCCTCTACCAAAGGTTCCTTTGCCCCTGAAATTCTTACCACCTCTATGCTTCTGATTTTGCTCACTTCTCCTTTTGATCTTTTCCTCTGCCCTTAATGCCAACTGAAAACACTTGTGAACAGTGTCTGATGTGAGGATGCTTATTTCATATTGTTTTGTTTTGCCTAAGACCATTCATGTATCTGGCCAATTTCTCCACTTCATTCTCATGTTTCCTAGCCCTCAAACTTAGTTTGTAGAATTCCTTAGTGTATGCATTGACATCTAGTTCCCTTTGTTTCAAATTTGTAGTCTCTTGTGAATTTGAACTTCATAATCCCTTGGTAGGAATTGAGATTTCATCCTTATCTTCATAGGCTCCCATGAAGTTATCTTTTTCTTACCTACTTGTACCCTTTCTTCTTGCATCATATTCCACCAAACCAGGGCTGATCCCCTCAATCTTGACTTGGATACATTTACCATTTTCTCCTCTGCTACCTCCTTATAATCAAAATGATTATTCAATTCTTCTATGCAATCTAATAACTCCTCTCCATTGAGATTTCCTCCATAGGTGGGTAATCCATCCAAATTATCTTTGGAGATGGATTTGACTACATCCAAGAATAGTTTTTGGTCTTGAGGCATTTCTATTGGTGTCTGGTCCTCCTCATCTTCCACTTCTTCATCTGTCTCATCTCCCCATTCTGTCTTAACCTTCCCCTTCTCCTTCTTAGCATCTCGGGTTCCTTTAGTTCCTTCCTGATCCTTCAATCCTTCTAACATCTCTGTCACCATTTGTTGGATGCCTTCTGGAGTCATTTCCTTTGGAGGCATTGAGCTTGCTTCTGATTCCTCACAGTCTGACATACACCAATTTTTTAAAAGGGTTTCTCTAATACCACTCTGATGCACAGATTCTTGGAGTTGCTCCAAATCACCTCGTTGTCTTTCTTGCTCTTCTCCAACCCTCTAACTCCTCAAGCCCATCGAGTGGTACTTGGTAAGGGTTCTTCTAGTTATACCTCCAAGGCCTAATCCTCTTTGGCTTGCCTCTAAGGTATAGCCACTGATCTTTAACAATCAACACTTCCTATTGAGGATTCCACCTCAATCCCTAACACAACTTCTTAATGCTCCAACAACCTCTGCAAAGGATTTTAGTTCTCTGACTTGTTCCATGAGGGTAAAATGAATTGAAATAGTTTCTTAGGTATCTTTTAATTGTTTGGTCACCTTTAAACCCTTCTTCAAGCCTTCCCAAGGTCACCTTGGCTATACCGGCTCCAAACAAGCCTAATTCAATTAGCCCTCCTATTACGGTTTCTAGGGCTTAGTTTCAAATCTTCCCACACAAGGCCCCAAATAAATTACATTTATGAGTACCCTTTTCAGAGTTACATACAATATTGTAAAACTCCATCTAGGTTCTCCATACACATGGGGTTTCTAGTACTGTCCTATTTTTAAGGGTTTTAGGCCTACCCGGGTGACTTGCAAACTTGGCCTTAGAAAGTTTCACCAGTCAAAACCTATACACAAAATAATCATTTATTCCTTAAGGGAATTCAATAGGGTCTACAACCATGTGTCAAATTAGGCTCTACCAATCCATTTGTGCTCTGAAAACGCACATCTTCTGTTGTCTTGGTCTCACCAACTCCTAGCTGTGAGCCTAGGGTATCATTGTAAAATCACCACAAAGGTATGCAAAACCAAAAAACCTACACTAAAAAATATTTAAAGACCTTAACCTAGCATTCCACTAGATTTCAACTTGTGCCATCAGTGGATGCTCAGGCTAGAGCCATTTCTTGCTTAAACCCTAGCTTACAAGGGTTTTGCACCTAGTCACAGAGAATGGTTTGAATCTCTGCAACCAGACACAATCAAATTTGCTAATCTACCTTGTTGGAAAGTAGATTCACAAATACTTCATGCCCTATAAGTATATTCCTCTGATAAGTCCATACTGGACCATACAACACAACAAAAACAAAGAAAAACAATGAAAATAGTGTAAAACAAGGTTTTTTCCTTACAACCAAAACTTGCTTTGCATTCCAAATCTTCGAACCCTTCAAATGAAGTTTTCTTTGGATTTTAACATCATGATTTAGTTGGTTAGAACCAACTTCTTCACCGCCAACAATAAAAAGTGCAACTTTTGCAATGTTGCAAAATGTTGCTTAGCATTTTTACAACTTTTTATTCTTATGATGCAAACTTGCACTCAAATGTACTCCAAGGCTCCCAAGGTCCTCTATTCATTCTAGGAGACCTAAAACAGTTAATTGCACCCTATTACATGATGACTCTATATTCTTAGAGTAGTGCACCCGTGAACAATACCAACATTACATCTTCCTAGGATATCAATATCCTGAACACAACAAAAACTTGGACAACTCAACCATGACTTCATTAAGTCCCAAATGGTTGGTCCACTTATTACAACATGAAAGACAACATAAAAGACTTAAGAACAAACCAAAACAACTGCATGGAGTGATAGGTTCCCTGCACCACTAAGTCAAAAGTAGAGTTCAAATTGAGTTAGGACTTGTGCACTCAATAGGTGCACAAAAACAAATACAAAAATACACCTGAAGTGTCAATGGGTAAAATGAAAAACCACTAAAAAAACATGAAAATTATGACTAACTGTCATTTTCCCTTAAGTTGAATCTCACTTCTGGAACTCCTCAAACTTCTAAAAATCATTCTTTATTTGAATTCCATCAAGTCCTTGGGTATTACTTGTGATGAATTTGACCCTGATGATGGAATCGTCCAAGTTGATGCAACACTTTTTGTGCTTCTTCAAAATAGTATTCAGAAAATCCAAAACGAACTAGAGACTAATCAATTTATGAATTGAGGATAAAGAGAAATCCTCCCTATCAACCATGGTAGTCACAAGAAAGCTGAATTCTTTGATGATTACATGTGCTTCAAGTACCTTCTCATTTTCAGTAAGAAATGCACATGGAATCTCAAAGATTTTTGCTGCAATCTCTTTCTTCTTATCCACACATTCTTTTAGGGCTTTCCTCATATCCTTGAGTACTAGATGCTTAATAATATTCTTTTGGTGTTCCAAGATCTCTTTTTGCTCAATGTACATGCGTTGTGAAGGAATGACACCATTTTGGATGAGGTCATCAAGATCATAATCTTCAAACTTCAACCAAGCTTCAAAATCCTTTTCTTGTATTTCAAGCTCCTGAGAGAAGACCTCTATGGTGCTATCTACTTTTGTCTTCACTGCATCAAGATTGTTGACAATCCAAGAAAATGTCTCATTGAAGTTGCAACGTACACCAAGTATGAAGTCATATAGAACTTGAGTGTGGTAGGTACCTTGGCGAATTGTTCACAAATGGCATCACTAATTTGTTTTCCCCAAAATATATTCTCTTTGTTTTGTTTGATCACATGAATGTATTGATACATCCATTTATAGAAGGTATTCGAGGTAAGAAGACCTTTCACTCTGCTCAAAATAGTTATCAAATCATTGACCTCTTCAATAAAGTCACATCAGGGAAGAGTTTATGGCTATCTCACAATGGTAGGTCTTGGGGTCTTCAGTTAGTTATCATTCGTATTCTTTCTGCACTTGTCAAAATTTCTATCAAAATAAGCTATGATTGATTTCATTGTAATATCAATATATCTTTCAATACTAGGACACTTGAAAATTGAATCAAAGAATTCCTCATCCAGCCTGATTAATTTCTTTCTAGCTTCATATGTTACACTTCTACTGACGGGGTCAAAGTCATTTGCGACTGCCATTACAAACTCAAGATCTTGAGCTAACATTGGGAAAGCAGCCACTAGATGAATTTTGTTGTTGATAACAACTTCCATGTCACGATATGAAGGCAACTTCTCAATCCTCTTAAGAAACTTAGCTAGGTCAACATGACTTGTCTCTGTATCTCTTATGTGATCAATGTTTGAACTGACTATAGAGGAAGGAAAGACCGGATGAGGGTCTTGTTTATTGAATTTCATCCCTCTCTTGTTTAAAGAAAATTTTGTCATTGATATAATAATAACTTTGAGAGAAAAAAGACACTCATCAGTATTATATGATACATTTGATTTTTTACTCTATTCTTATGACTTGAACAAATCTTCAAAACATAGTGTACTTGAAACAATTATGGTTTCCAAAAACCCTTTTTGACAAACTGATATCTTCATGGTAAAGAATCACCATTACATGTGTGTGCTAAACGAATTTCAAATTGATAATTTTTTTTATAAAAAAATCATTTATAAAAAAGGTGTGGATTGAAAGATGTAATTAGGGTTTTTAAATCCTAACCACATTTTAAAAATTCCAAAAATTGATGCAATTCGGGGTTTTAAACCTAAATTACACATATTATCAAAATCATGAAAAGAGGTGTCGGTTGGGTTTCTAAACCCACTGAACACCTATGATCAATGCAAAGGAAAGAGGTGTCAGTCGGGTTTCTAAACCCGCCGAACACCTAACAAAGGAAAAGCAAACGAAATAGGTGGGTGTTGGGTTTCTAAACCCACCGAACACCTCAAAGGAAAAACCAACATTGGTCGGGTGGTTGGCAGGGTTACAAAGTTGCCAAACACCAAAGCTTGGTGTATGGCGGGCTGGTAGCCTTGCCAAACACCTTGGGTACAAATATAAAGGGCTGACGGTGGTGGTTGAGGTCACAGACCTGCCACACACCAGTGCATTGTGTTTTGTAGGCCTACGACTCTGTCCAACACCATAGTGAGTAATGCAAATAAAGGTTGGAAAGTGGGTGGTGTTCAGAGTCGTCGACCTTCCAACACCACTTATAATAATGCAAAGGGATACGACGTGTGCTCGGGGTCGTAGAACCACCCCACACCATAATGTGGTGTGTATCAGGTCGGCAACCCCGCCCACACCACATTGTATAAAATAGAATAAGGCATAACATGAAAGGATTATATGGTATTGTGGCAAGGTTACAGACCTGCTACGAAGCACTCAGTAGTGCATGTCGGGCCTACGGCTCGCCACGACACCATGGGATAAAACAAGGTAAAAAGATGGAGATCACCCTGGATCATAAGATCCCGACAAAATCTCAATTAAGAAGAATGAGTAAAGATCATACAAAAATATGAAAAACAATCAAAAAGGGTTTTTAAAAACCCTAACAAGAGGGAAGAAAGAACACATGTCCGAAATGTGAAGTTAAAATTTTTCTCCCTCCAGCTTCAAAATTAACTTGGGAAAGATTAAAATGAGGGTAAAAAGTGGATAAATAAGTCTTAAAAACAAAGTAAAAGACTCCTAAGAAAATAATTCAAGCAAGCCATAAATAACTCAAAGTGTAATAAATAAGTAAAATTTGGGTTTGTGAACTCGATTTGCACCTAAAATGCCAAACTTGGTGTAAATCGGGTTTGTACTAGACTTCACATAAAAGTGAAAAGGTGTAAGCAAGGGAAAAAATGTGCTTATGACGATAAAAATGTCTCGTAAAGCGAACATAGAGCATCAAAAACCACAAATGAGCCAAAATTTGTGGGGTACCCTCGATTTTTGCTAGCACTAAAATTGAGGATAACAACACTTTTATGAAAATATGGCATATCAATCCATACGGTCTAATATATTTTTAAGTTGTCATATATGGTCCAAAAGTGAAAGAACGATCATATAGACCATCAAATTTCAGACCTACTCGAGACTCTAAATTGGGTGGGCTCCACCAAGGAGATGCCACCATTGGCTAAATGGCCTACCCTTATTGGGCTTGAATATCAAGTTCATGTTTTTTATCGAGGATGTGAATGACATATATCTTCTATTAGTTTCACGATTGTTAACATCCATTATAGCATAAAGCTTGTTCCCAACATAATTTCATGATTTGGTCCACTCTCACTTTTGTGCTAGCATTCAAGGGTAGTATTATATTGTTTCTTTAACAAGTTGAGTAGACACCTTTGGAAATGGCTATGCAACCAATAAAATGGCTCTAATTAGACAATTTTTTGTCATTTATTAATTAAATTAAAAATTACAATTATAAAATGACACTTGTCTTGGTTACTTACCTTTATGCATCAGTCATGAAACATTCTTTGAACCAATAGGAGGTATCATAGTCATTCAAATCTAATTACCATTACAAAAATCTCTCAACATATCACATTATCACAACCTTGCACAAGGTGTTGACAATGGCTATGTAGTTGGCATAATGACCTTAATTAGGCATTTTTTTGTCATTTATTAATTAAATTAATTAAAAATCACAAAAAAATGCCTAATTAAGGTCATTATGCCAGCTACATAGCCATTGTCAACACCTTGTGCAAGTTTGTGATAATGTGATATGTTGAGAGATTTTTGTAATGGTAATTAGATTTGAATGACTATGATACCTCCTATTGGTTCAAAGAATGTTTCATGACTGATGCATAAAGGTAAGTAACCAAGACAAGTGTCATTTTATAATTGTAGGGCGCATTTTCTTTGCATCACAACTTGACAAAAATGCATTTTAAATTACTTGCATTGATGTTTGTGACTTAACTTGTCCATTGACATGATTCCTCATGTAGATCAATCGTTGTATAAGCATTCCATGCAAATTTTGACTTGTACATGATTATTGAGCACAAATGGTGGAGAATGGTGTAGAGTTTTAGGCATGACACAAACACTCTTAAGGGAATCATTATCAAAGAATGAAAAAGGTTAATTGAGCATCTACTATGAAGATAATAACATTCAATTAATATTCACTAAGTTGGTCCTAGTTGAGAAATAATGTCTTGGTTGAGAAATAATGTGGATTCTTTATCAAAGTTCTGAAAATTATATAGATGAGAAAGCAATAAGAAAAAGTTCACAATCAATTATACACCACAAAAAGATGAAGTTAGGATCATCATGGAGATTACAAGAAATATGTTGAAATCCAAAGAATTTCCAGACAAATATTGATGTGAGGTTGTTGCAATAGTGGTATACCTTCTAAACATATGCCTCACAAAGGTTATGTGTGACAAGATTACCCAAGAAGCATAGATAAAGTACAAATAGAGCATGAAGCACCTAAGATTTTTAGGTCCATACATTTGTGCCAAAAAAAATTAAAAAAATTAAATGATAAAGGAGAAAAGTGCATCTTCATAGGTTACAACAAAGAATCCCAAGAATATAGATTTTATAAACCTATCACCAAGTATCTTGAAATTAGTAGGGATGTTGAATTAATAAAATAAATCATGGGATGACATGGTGGACACCTCATTAGGTATCTCAATAATTGCACCTATAGATGATAATGAAGGAAATAAAGAATAATAAGGTGTATCTACAAGAAATCTAGAGCCTAATAGATGGCTTTGGAGATCTAGAGCCTAATAGAGTAGCATGTTTCTTGCCACCTCTAACATAACCAAATACCATCTCTTCAACACTAAAATAGTTGTTATTAAGTGAGATACCAAACAGATTCCAGACTTCTTTGGCAAAATGACAATAAAAAAAAATGTGGTATACAGATTCAGGGATACGACAAAGTTTGCATAGTAGGGGGTCACCATTGTTATCCTTAAGTGGCAGTTTGTGAAGCAGGAGTCTCCAAGCAAAAAAAATCTTTTTTGGTTCAGTCGGGTTAGACTAGAATCTCGAGAGGCTAGTATGCCATTGTTTTGAATCCCAGGATAGGTTCCAGGTGTTGTTAAGGTGGTCAAGAATATCCACAGAGTCAGAAAGGGCCGAGTAAATCATTTTGGTCTTGGTTATCAGAAGGGGAGAGCCATCTATCTAGTAGAGGGAGGATAGAGGGGAGGGGGAGGAGGGGTTAGGAGAGGGAAGAATGGGAGCAAGTGCAGACTTAAGGATGCTATAGGTCCTGGCCTGAGAGAGGGGAAGGTTGAATTTAGAGCTGAGACTTCCCCAGTAGATCAAAATGCCATCTTCAAGAATGTGTTCAAATGTGCTCAATCCCTGGTTGTGCCATTTGAGGGCAGAGCATCCTTGAAGATAGGCTAGTTGTTTCCCATTGTGCAGAGCATTCCACCATATGGACCTTCCCAGATTGAGAGAGCCCTTCTTATCTAGGATGTCTTTATTGCTGATGTATTGTCTAACATGGTTCCAAGCCTTCCTATAGACTTGAAGACTTCTGACCCCGCAGGGGAGACCTCATAATTCCCAACAATCAGGTCTCCAATGGGTAGGTTCTTCCACTTTTTTGTTGTTTTTGGGGTGGAGCGTTGAATATTGTTTCTAACAAGCACTTTCCAGGGTTCGTTTCCATCAGGGGCTTTACAAATCCATTTGGCAACCAGTGCAGTTCCTTGAAGTTTGAGGTCTTTAAGGCCCATACCTCCTTGCATCTTAGATCTGATACACCAATCCCATTTAACAACATGTTGCTTCCTTTTGCCCTTCCCATCTGACCAGAGGAAGTTCCTGATTTGTTTTTGTATGTAGTTGAACTGGTAATTGCTGAATGACCAGGCTGAGGAGCAGTATATGTTATATGAAGATAATAGTTTCTAACAGACCTGAAAACGACCTGCTAGGGACAGGAAGTTTCGGTTCCATTTTGTGAGCTTCTTGTCAACCTTATTTCTGAACCATTCCCACATTTCTTTCAAGTTCGAGGAGACAGAGAAGGGGATTCCTAGGTATCTGATTATGGTATCTGGGCCTCCCCACTTTAGATCAAACTTAGATAGCCAGATCAGTCCATCCTAGTAAGGTAGATTTATGAAGGGCAATTCTACTACCTGAGGCTTTGCAGAAGATCTCAATGTTTTGAAGAAGATGTGTTAAGTTTTCCTTCTCTAGGGAAAATAGAATAGCTGTGTCATCTGCAAACTGGATATTAATGATTTCTTCTTTGTTAGGGAGTGAAATTCCTTTGACCCTAGGGGATAGGCTGAAGTCCTTTAGTATATAGTGCATAGCATCTGCAGCCAGGACAAATAGTGTTGGGGCAAGAGGACACCCCTGTCTAATTGATTTGGAGAGAGTGATGTTGTCAGATTTTAATCCGTTTACTTCCACAACTACATTGGCATCACTAAGTAGTGTCTGAACAATCTTGCAGAAGGATTCCGGGAAGCCCAGACTAGCTAGCATCTAAATTATGAATCCCCATTCTATCCTGTCGTATGCCTTCTCAAAGTCTATTAATAGCATAGCCCCATTCTGACCGGAGACCTTTGCCCATTCAAGTGACTCCCATAAGGTCACCAAGTTCTCAAGGATAAACCTGCCTTTAACAAAGCCTGTTTGGGTAGGGCTAATTATTTTTGGCAGTATTATGATTAACCTGTTTGCTACTACTTTGGCCAAAATTTTATAGGATACATTTAGTAGCGTGATAGGCCTCCAGTTCTTAATCAAGGTCTTGTCTCCCTCCTTAGGGATGAGCTTGATAAGCCCTTGGTTGATCTCTTTGCCTAGGGTTCCTTTGGAAATAGCCTCCAGATATAGGTCATGAAGGTCTCCTACAATCCATCCAATGTTTTTCTTATAAAACTCCATTGGGAATCCATCTGGTCTAGGGGATCTGTCATTGCCCATAAAGGAGATAGTCATAGCAATTTCCTCTCTTGAGATAGGGCGCCCTACAAACTCAAAGTCCTCATCATTAAGTTTGGGTGGGGTCAATTGCTTAATGATCTCTCTAGCATGTTTATGATCGCCATTTACTTCATCTGAGGCAAAAAGGTTTTGATAATAGTGGGAAAAGCATTTTAGGATCCCCTGGGAGTCTGTGATATGAGAGTTGTTGTCCCATATAGCATTGATATTCTCTTTAGCCTCCTTAACTTTGAGCATATGGAAGAAGAATTTGGAACCCTTGTCTCCCGAGTCCAACCAATTTAGTTTGGACCTGGTTTTTAGCCCTTTAATTTTCTGGTTCTGAAACTTCCTGAGGTGATCTTTGATTGTCATCAGAATGCAAGTGAGGTTTTCATCATTAGGGGAGTTTTGAAGATTCATTTCCGCAGTACATAGATCCTCCTGGAGTACTCTTTCTATCCTCCTGGCATCCTTGGCCTTCTTTTTACCCACTGTTTGGCAAAGGATGGTCCAAGTTTTAATATTTGCATTCCATTCATCTGTACTAGAGAGCTGGTTCATATTCTTTTTGTTAAACAGTCTGATAAAGGCCAGGGCAGAGCGAAGGTCCTCATCTTCTAGGAGTCTAGTATTGAGGATGAATGAGGGAGATCTAGAGGAGGAGGGGGAGGTAGTTGGGGAGAGGTTAATTCCCATTATTATCGGGTGGTGATATTTTTTATATTTTAAAAAAACTTCATAATAAAAAAACAAAAAAAAGCATTGATAACTTAAACTATTAAAATCCAATTAAACAAGGGCTACAAGACAACATAGTTCTCACAATGCCTAGAATAATAGTTTTGGTTTTGTGGAAGATGCCATATTTCTAATCTAGATAGTTTCCTTAACCTCAAAAATAAGATTTTAATCTTTACAAATTAATTAATTAGATTAATCTATTCAGGTTTTAGTTTAAATCATTTTTATGTGACAATAAAATTGTTTTTCACTATTGATAAATAATAATGTAAATATTTTTTCAACAATTCCATACTATTGATAAATAACAAATATGCACTATCATAAATGTAGAACTGACATCTACTCTTGTAATCTCAACCATGGCAAGAGCACTACCAAGAATAGATAGATCAAGGCAACCATATCCCTACAAGCCATTCCAGATACAAAGATGTGAAATTTCTGTGAGCAGTTTGTAGGGAAGAAAAGAATCACATAGCTTGTCTCTGACATTAATGGTACCTTCAACCACCTTAATATTTGCAAGCTTTGGCACAATCTCAAATGCAAAATTCTCCTCTCTCACAATTATGGAAAAGTTGTTCAAAACTTTATAAATGTTTGATTTAGGAAAAACAGGGCTTTATATTTATATGTGAATATTTCAATAAGAGAAATCTATGGCAAAAATATGTGAAGTGTGTTCAAAATCACAATCAGTGATGGGTATATGAAGCCCAATGGTCACATGATTGTTTGTCTTCCCCGACTCTTCATTTTATATCTGATATGTTTATATAAATGGTTATGTGCAGTCCATACATGATGTACTGTAGAATTGATATTGGTTAATAAGACAATTCCCTGTATTTCTGATGGACGTAGCCACTTAGTGGTGAACCGCATTAAACCTTGTATTGTGTGTTTTCTTTTCTACTGTTTTGTTTTCGCTTCTCTGCTCATTCTATTGTTGATTATCATGTTTTTTTTGCTCGATTTAAAACTAGCAATCAGTAGAATTCTTAACAAAACTAACTAATCAGTAGAATTCTTAACAAAACTAACTTCTCATGCTTCATCAGAGAAAGGCAACAATCGAACGTTTCAAATAACTAAGAAAGAATTAAAAGATCAAAGACCATTGTACATGATTTCAATAGAGTCAAAATGACTACTTCAATCACCTGATAAAGAAATTAGTTTATATTATTTAAGAGAGCATGATGTCTCTTGCAGGCCCACACTACTAAAAAATTGATACATTTTAGAAAATTTCTGAAATTTAAATACATTTTCTCATATTTCAGAGTTCAAGCTATTGTTGAGTATAACAACTGCTATAAACAAATTTCCTGATTCTAATGTCAATTGGTGGATAGGAATCCAAGGATTGATGTTAATTCTGGATGAAAATTTTGAAATTTCATACTCCAGGAAAGAAACTTTCCTATTGAATTAGAAAAAATAGTTATACATGTAACCAGTACTGACACAAACAAAAAATGACACAAAGATCTCTATTACTTGTGTCGTGCAGATGTTACTAGTGGCCTTATCTGACCTGATGTGCTGTTCTCTCATCTGCATTGCCATCCTCAGCGTAGGCTTTCCATGAGAATCCATGCCGACTTCGATAATCCTCCCAGGCATCATTCTTTTGTACTCTTGAGAGGTAGCCAAGAAACCAGCATGAGACCCTCCATACCCCATGGGAACACCAAATCTCTAAGCAGACCCAACAACAATATCCATCTCAAATTCTCCAGGAGGCTTGAGCATTGTGAGGGCCAACAAATCAGTAGCCATGACAACCTTTACACCATTAGCTTGAGCATTTTGTAATAAAACAATTTCACCTCTGTCCCAGGGTACTGCAGAAGCACCCCACAAACATCCTTGGAGCTAGCATCAAAATCCTTCATATCAGATTTAACGACATTTAAGCCGAAACCACCTGCCCTTGTTTGGCACACATCAAATGTCTGCAGATGGCAATTGGTAGCAATGAGAAAAGTCTTTTTTTTACCTCGGGTTATATTGTTACACATCTCCATAGCCTTTGCAGCTGCAGTGCCATCGTCGAAAAGATAAACATTTGACATGGTGAGCCCTGTAAGATTTGATATAGTTAAATACAAATTTATATAACAAATCCTGCGGTCTGATTGGTTGAACAAAGGAAGATTAATCAGAGTGTAAAATTGCTCCTTCCCAAGAGTTCCATGGCAGAAACTAATAACCTAAAAGAAGCTAAATATTTTCGAACAATTTATATTCAACATGCTATTTAATTGAACAATGTTGTATAAAGAAATCAGTTTTAGTGTTCAGCCAAGAATTTCAACCCAGAGAGAAAATAGAGTACATATTATTATTTGTTGTTTTGAAAAACAACTTCAATTTTACAGTTCTTAAAAAAAATCTATTTGTGCAAAAACTATTGCTGGTGAAAGAAATTCAGTAAATGTTGATTGTCTGTCCTTTAACTGCTCTCACTTTCATCTGTGCTGACATTTGGATGGACCGCTCTATTGCTTGTGGTCAACAGATTCTGCACAGATGAATGTTCTCTTAAGTCGCCATATGCCCTACCATACACCATCTTTTCCAGCATACTCTCCACCTCTCTCATCGTTGGTCTGTCCCCTGTATTTTCACTTACGCATTGCAGTCCTAATCCAACAAAACTAAGCAGGCAACTGCCATGATCAGAGGATTCCAGTTCTTCACCTGTGATTTCAGGTGTAGCACTACTACTGGACTCACCTACAGTTCGTTGATCAACCAGCAGCTCTCTGTCCACCACTCCCTCCAGTGCCTCAGGGAATGCACTTCTCACCCATCTGGGCAAAGTGTTGTCTCTAGAGAACATACCGTCAATAGGCCTCTTTCTAGTCACCATTTCAAGGATGAGAATCCCGAAGCTGTAAACGTCTCCCTTGGTACTCACTTCTCCTCCCAATCCATATTCTTGCAACATCAAAAAAGTGATTTTATTGTTTAGAACACAACTAATGTATGGAGATAAAGAAAACCCAGACAACCAACTAATACCGGGAAAAATATCAAGCTTGGGTTTTTACCTGCAACAAGGTAGCCTGTTGTTCCCTTCAGTCTAGATGTACTGCTACTTGCAGAAACATGGGACATAAATAAACGGGAAATTCCAAAATCATCAACATGGGCTGTCATGGTTTCGTCCATTAACACATTAGAGGGTTTCAAGTCGCAGTGAACAACAGGGGGAGAACAATCGTGATGTAAATAAGCCATCCCATGTGCGACATCAAGTGCAATGTTCACCATCATCTTCAAACTCAAGCTACACTGCATTTCATTCCTGTGGAGGTGTTGTTCTAGGCTCCCCTGTGACATAAATTCCAATACCAGAGTCCTCAAATCTCCAGCAGACGAAGAGGACAAGACTTTCACAAGATTGCGGTGCCTAATTTTTCTCAGTACTCTGCATTCCCTGACGAAATGCTTGTATGAATTTTGAGGGTCCCGATCGAATAACTTAACAGCCACCAACTTTTTATCAGACAAGAGTCCTTTGTAGACAGACCCGAAGCTACCATTGCCTAGTAAATTAGTGGCACTAAATCCCTGGGTTGCTTTGTGAAGTTATTGGCTAGAAATTTGCATGAAACCTTGCCCCAACAAACTATCTATAATTGGTGCCCTTTTAATTTTTCTGTAGAAAATGTAAAATGCCCCTAAAATGCAACACAATGCGAAGAATGTGCCAATTGAAGCAACCAAGAGAATATTTGTGTTCAATGCATCATGATTTTTGTCAGAGCTTGTACAATTTGGTAAGTTCAACCAGCCCGAGGCTGCACATAATCCTGGATTTGCCAAAAATGATGTTGCGCTTAGGTTTCTGAAAGCTCCTTGATTTGGGACTGATCCATTCAAGTTATTGTATGAAAAGTTTAAATGCTGGAGCATGGTGAGATTTGCAATAGAATGTGGCACTGGCCCAGAAAACTCATTGAAAGACACGTCAATGCTTTCGAGGCTCTTAAGCTGACCTATTGATATTGGCACCATTCCCCCCAATTCGTTTTTGGCAAGGTTCAGGTATTTCAATCCAGAGCATCTGCCAATATCGCCAGGGATAGGTCCTGACAGTTTATTGGCTGAGATATCTATGGCTTGAACCTGTTTCATTCTTCCCAGCGAAGGCAATCTTCCTATCAATGAATTGTGTGAAAAATTGAGATAAAATGCCAATGAACTGAGGTTTGAGATTTCCATGGGGATATTTCTTGTAAGGCTGTTGCATGAGAGGTCAATCTTCAACAGGCGGGAACATTGCCCAATGGCATTCGGTATCCTTCCTGTGAGCTCATTATGACTTAATTGAAGTTCCGTCAGCTGTTGCAGACTACCCAAATTTGAAGGAATTTCTCCAGAAATTCGATTTAGCGCAAGCAATAGATATACCAGGTTTACCAGCATCTTAAACTCTAACGGAATGCTGCCTTGCAATTTATTGGAGCTCAAATCCAACAATTGTAGATTCTTCAGATGGCCCAATGCACTCGGAACCTGTCCAATTACATTGTTATCACTGAGATTGAAATTGGTCAACTCAGTCAGGTTGCCAATCTCGTCTGGTATGTTTCCAATGATGTTGTTGCCGCCCAAAAGCAGTTTTGATAGCCTAGTAGAGAGGTTTCCTATGCCCCTTGATAAATTGCCACTGAAATTGTTTTCATGCAGTTCCAGCACTTCAAGGATGGAGCAGTTAGAAAGTACATATAATACACACACTGTAGCACAATGTCCATTTGACAGGCTATTAGATCCAAGGTACAGTCTCTTCAGAGCAGTTAGCCTCCCAATTCTTGAGGTACCACACCACTTAAAAGGTTGAATGAGAGATCAAGAATTGAGAGTTGAGAACAATTTCCTAGAGACTTTGGGATAACCCCATGAAATTGAATACCTCCAGCATAAAATATTTGTAAGTTGGGGAGCTTAAGGCCAATATCTGTAGGAATGGAGCCCACGAACATATTTACTGCCAGTCCAATAAACTGCAATTGTGTACAGTTTAACAGAAGCGGAAAAATATTTCCCTCGAAGTTATTAGCAGCAAGAACAAGTGTCTGTAGACGAGTCAGCATCGTAAATTCTCGGGGTATTGCTCCGCTCAAGTTGTTATAATCTACTGCAAGATAAAGGAGCGCGAAACAATTTCCTAGAGATTTTGGGATGCTGCCGTTTAACTGATTGTACATCAGATCCATAAATTGCAATTTGGGTAACTTATAGCCTATAACCTCTGGAATTGTACCTTCAAACTTGTTTTTCCCTAGCTCCAATATCTTCAAATCAGTATAGTTCATGAGAAAATAAATTGATCCTCCAATTATTACTGACCCGTAGTTCCCGCAGTCGGGTAAGTGAAGACAATTCTGCTGGAATGGTGCCATACAAGGAATTGGAAGACAAATCGAGTCTCTCCAGAGACGAACAATTCATCAGGGCCATGGGAATGCTACCTATAAGACTATTGTTAAGAAAGACAATCTCCCTCAGTCTCCATAATTTGCCAATCTCCATTGAGATGCTACCGTTGAGTTTGCTGGAACGCAGATACAGATATCGTAATCTGGTCAATGTTGTTAATATCTCGGATGGAATTGGTCCTTCAAGCGCATTCCAGGATAGTGATAGGACACGCAATTTTGTGCAGTTGCTTAATGACCTGGGGATAGTGCTATCTAAAAGATTATTGCCAACTAAAAGATTATTGCCAAGATCTAGTCTTTTAAGTGCAGTGCAATTTGCAAGGCCTCAATTTATTGAAAGAGATGTTGAGATTCTTCAAGTTATGAAAGGAACTCAACTCTGCTGGAATGTTTCCACTTAACAGATTATTGTTTAATAGGAGTTGTAAAAGATTTGTGCAGGCACACAGATTAACCGTAATTGAACCTTGCAAATTGTTTTGATAGAGCTTAATGTACTGCAACTTTTCTAATTTACCAAGCTCTTGGGGAATGTGACCAGATAAATAATTATTGTAGATGGATTGAATACTTCCAACATCCAACTGTCAAAAACATACATGCAAATTAAAATCTAAGCTAAGAACATATGCATGTCACACAATCTACTCCATTGCACTCCTTAAACCAAGATCTTATGTAGATAATATTGCTCTCAGAAACACACACAAGAAGCTATGGTTTCTTGGAGATTCAAGATGATTAATGCAAAGGAAGCTAAAGAAAAAGAAATGCAAAGATGATGAAGAATGCAAACTGACATAAGTTCAACGCATAAAGATGAGATACCCAAATAAGAGAGGGGGGCTTGTTTAAATAGATTTTCTCCGGGCGAGTTCATATTGTGCGATGAATATGGGATAATGCAAGACGAGTGGTATAGGGAAGATGAGTGGTAAATGAGAAATGGTAAGTGGTAGGAGGGGATATTAAAGGGTTTTATTAAATAAATAGAGAAATGTATATAATGTGAATGCATGAAGGTGTATACATGAATATGATATAATATTTTATTTAATAAATTTAATGGATAAATGATGAGATATTAATAATAATATAATAAAAGATGGAAATTATGAATAATGAATTATGGAGAAATAATAGTGTAATAATAATGACTCGCCTGATGTTCAGAGAAATTTGAAATTAAATGAGGACAAATTAATGAAATTTTTTATGTGTCTACATTTTGCCCCTCTTTGAGACAATGCAGCCTGTTGCGTTGTTTCAAAGAAAATGATCAATTGATATATGCCCCAGAGGTGTCCTGGTAAGGGTGATGATTGATTGGTTATGCCTCCTCAAGAGATTGATTGAACAAAATAATGGAGATTGATCTCTCGATAGATCGCGGGAGAGAAGATTGGATGATTGATATTGCACAAGTGATTATGTTGAGATGTACATTTGATGGAAATGCACAGTTGATGAGGCGTAACTAAACAATTGATGGAAATGAACAGTATAGCCAGGTTGATAAGCTGATTAAGCTGATAGGGATTGATGCGAGTGCAAGATAAGGTGATTCAATGATTGATTGACTCCCGGGGCATTGAGATTGCACGAAGCAAGTTGGTTGATAAAGAGATTAAAGATTCAAAGACACTGCATCAGTTAGATAAAGTGTTTGATCGATCTCACTGCAATAAGAAGAATGAAGAAGATGATGAAAAAAATGATGAAAAATATAGATGAAAATGAGGATAAGAAGAGAATAGTGATGAAAAAAAAAAGAGTGATAAGAAAGAGGATATGAAAGGTGATGAGAATTCTTGTTCTTTTTAAGTGCTTGTATCATCATTGAGCTTATTATAGCAAAAGACAAAAAATCATCTGGCTATGAATTAGACCCAAATGAATCAGTCACTCCAATTGCGAGAAGGAAAACATATCAAACAGTAAAGGAATGCCTCAGTGTGTATCAAACCAATATGTCCTCAATGATCTTAAGCAATCATGTCCTAGGATGTGTTATCATATTTCTAAGGAACATCCCACAAGCAGCAAACAAGTGAACATGCCCCATCCTTGTCTTTCTAGTCAAAGACATCTTGGAGATAAAATCTCTAGTCAGAGACATCCCAGAAAAGCTAAAAGACATGTCACCAAAAAATAAAATTAGAAACAATCAAAAGAAAATAAGCAAACAAGGAAACAATATGTTTCATGCCAAATGATTTTTGCTCACAATTAATGTGTTTGGTTTTAATAAGTTGATCAGACGTTGTTATGTTTTCTCAATCGAAGTCTCGTCTTAAATTCTTTGAAGTGCAAAGTTGCATGCTTGTCTTAAGTGTTTGTGTCATCGCAATGTTTATTACATGTTTTTGGATGTTTATGATTTTTAGGGTTTTTATGAATGTTTTAATTTTTAGGGTTTTTTTCAAGACATTTTATGATTTTTATGATTTTTTTTAGGACATTTTATGAGTTTTAGAATTTTTTTTACGACATTTTATGATTTTTAAGATTTTTTAGGACATTTTATGATTTTTAAGATTTTTTTCAAGACATTTTATATTTTAAAGGATTTTTTCAAGACTTTTAATGTTTTTTATGATTTTTTCAGGACTTTTTATGATTTTAAAGATGTTTTCGAATGTTTGCCCCTAGTGTCTAGCAAGGTAAAAGGGATTTTGAGTGAGCGAATGAACGAATGGGATAGAAATGGATAAGTGAATGATCGAGGAAACTTATTTAATTTTCAAGGACTATACCACAATAGGATAACATGTTTAATCCAAGCACAAGGACTAGATATAGCAATGTAAAGCTAGGATGGGTGTAATGAATGTCATGTGATCCAAACGAATGGATATGTCAAGAGGTTTTTTGCATTTTATGTCCTTAATTTTGATCAAGATCGAGGGATAGATTTGGATAGGAGGCATATATGATAAGCAAGGTCAAAAGGGGGTAATGATGGATGGAAGCAAGCAATGGACAAAATAATGGATAGAAGCTTAAGGGTGTGGATCAAATGCAATAGATACGACACACAAAAGCCTGTAAAGATCCTTAACCTTGTCAAGATCAAAGGTGGAAAAAGGGATATGGATGGATATAGAGTGAATGAGGAATAATGGAGGATGGGCGATAATAGATGAATGCACACAGATGAAACTTGCCCCCTGTGAATAGTGCAAGAGGACAATGAATTATGCATGACGCATGTTTGCCAGGTTTTCATCATGGTACTTGCCCAAGGCGTCTGTTTGCCAAGTTTTCATCATGGTACTTGCCCAAGGCGCTTGTTTGCCAGGTTTTCACCAGTGGACGAATTTTTTTCTCTTTACTTTTTTTGATTTTTCACTTTTTTTCTTTTCTTTTCTTTTTTTTCATTTTTTTTTTCTTTTCTTTTTCTCTTTTTTTTCATTTTCTTCTTTTTCTCTTTTTTTTCATTTTTTTTCTTTTTTTCTCATTTTGACTTCTTTCTTTCATTTTTTTGACTTTTTTGAACTTTTGGAAGATGATGGATACTTGATAGGAGATATGACTTAGGAATCAAGTTGTTCTCTAGATAATACCCCTGACAGATGTTCTATAATGATCCATTGCTATTGAAGGTATGTTCAAAGATGTCAATAGGGTGATGGTAAAGGGAGATGAAATGGATGATAAGATGAAAAGGTAATAAGGATTTATGCAAAGGATTGGATAAGAGGGATAGAAGGATAGAATATAGGTGTTGGATAATGGATGGGATGTTGGAAGAATTGTGCATGGCTAGATGGAAATGCTAGCAAGATCAACACTGGCACACACCTTGAGGGGTGGTGGGCTGGTGGAGGAATAGTGGATTTCGGAGTTTGTGATTTTGATGGAAAGGTTGATGTGGATTTTAGGACACAAGAAGCCAAAATGGATGAAGGAGGTGAAATAGGTTTTAGGATAGTGGATGTGGGAGAAGTTGTGGTAGCAAACTTGAATGCCAATTTTGATTTTTCTTTAGTGTACAAGTCCTGTACGAGCAACTTGGGAATCCAAATGGTTCTTGATTGTGATACTTTAAAATGCTTTGCCTTGATGTAAGACTTGGGAAGCCATACACATTTTGACTTTTCTTCTTTCTTTGTGGACCTTTGTGGCCTTTTGGAAATTTCTTTCTTTTGTAGTTCCTTGGAATGCATTGCTTCTACAAGCACCTTAGGAACCCATATGATTTTTGAAATGTCTTTCTTTTGCTCAATGGGCCTTTGTGGCCTTTTGTATATCTCTTTTTCTTTTTGGATCACATTTTGCTTTGTTTTTACATGTCGATTAGATCAGACATGTTGATCCTTAAATGCATGTGGATTGTTTGACTCATGACTTTTATGCTTGGCATCCAAATTGCTTGGAGAAGGAAAAGAATGTGTAGATGGATAAGAATGATATGAAGGTATTTTGGATGGATGGAAGGTGATCAAAGATGTGTGCCTTTGTTGATCTCGCATAAGGGATGGAGGGATATAGGGACCTAAAATAGATGGAAGGGTTGAAGGGGAAGACGTGTATTTGGATTTAACAAGAGAAATGTAGGTTTTATGAGGGATACCAACATCTTGAGAGTGAGCAATGTAGCCAGTATAATCAAGATTTTCTTTTATAGCAGGGGGTTCTAATATACCCTATTCATGAATGTCTAACCCTTTTCTTTGATAATGCATGCTTTGAAAGATCTTTTTAACAAAGGGTTTCTTCTTACTTTTGATTCTAGAGGCAAGTCCAATTTGAGATGGAGGTGGCTTGCAAGGAATGATAGGATCATGAGAGGGCTTTATGGGCATGATGGACTCTTGAGGAAAACATGGAGAATTATGACAAGGGAATAAAGGGATACTTTGATCTTGACATGGAAGAGGACCATTGGATAGAGTAGGAAGGGTGTTTGACACTTCATTTTGAGTAGGACCATTTGAAAAGGTGGAAGAGGCATCATGATCTTGCTTAGGAAGTGGATTAGGAATAGGATTTGGAAGGATGCTTTTCTCTTGAGATGGAAGGGGGTCATCTTGAAAGAAATGGAAAGGTATAAGGTGATCATCATGGGATTCTAGGGAGGTAGGATATTTTTCAACCATTGGATGGGATTGGATAGTTTGGTGTCTTGATCTTGATTTATGATAGGACTTGTTTCTTCATTCTTTAGATTATCCTCTTGATATGGAGCCAGTTCTAAGGAAGGGGTAGTGTTTTCGATATGCATGGGCGATTCTTAGAAGGTGTGCATGTTTTTGCATGATGGGGAAGCATTTTGGATAGGGCCTTCTGGAGTGGATATGATTGGAATTGGAGTGTATGATGGCATGTGATCTAAGATATCTAAATCGTATAAAGGATATGTATGAAAAAAAGGATTAGCTTGAATTTGTACTGTGGATAGACCTTGAGGGTCAACATGAGAAGTTTCACCATTAGGTTCATTATTTGAAGGAGATGGTATGGATTGTTGTTGAGAAGTTTTGGGAGATGAAGGCAT
The DNA here is from genome assembly GCF_030272615.1 of Cryptomeria japonica. Lineage (NCBI taxonomy): Eukaryota > Viridiplantae > Streptophyta > Pinopsida > Cupressales > Cupressaceae > Cryptomeria > Cryptomeria japonica. The sequence continues at coordinate 174,009,769 of NC_081407.1, read as the reverse complement.
CGTGAAAGAAATGGAGTCCACATATGGTGCCTTGCTAGACATAGGTGTATTATTTTGATCATGCTTAGGAGTAGTGCCTTGTTTCTCTATAGATGAGTCATTAGGATCTTCAATTTCAGTGATACTATTATCAAGGAGGTCTTGAATCTTATGTTTTAATTCCATGCAATCTGAAGTCTTATGTTTGTTATGTCTATGATATGCACAATAATTACTCAAAAATTCACATCCCCATGTGGTCTTGTTAGGCAATATGATAAGATTGTGCTCAAGAAGCTCTTTCAAAGCTGACTCAATAGCTTGTCCCAAAGGTGTAAATTATCTATTTGAGGGATATTTTGAAGAAATGTCTTGTTGTCTTGGTGAAGGACTCATGTGATCTTTCTTGAGATTTGGCTTTTGATTTTCAATTATTTGTTGTTCCACCTTATATAGTCATTTTAGCATTCCTTGAAGTTTGTCACTCTTGATATCATGAATTTGTTTCTCAAAAGGGGTCATTGATTCATTTTGTTGAACTTGAATGTCATATATTTCTCTCTTGAGATCTTGAATTTGTTGGTCCAAGGTAGCCATGGAGATTTACGATAGTTATGATCTTTGACCTAGGACAATGTATGAGACTCTAGGTATGATGCAAACCCTAAAGTGCAAAGGGGGGAATATATGATATGAGTGAAATTAGGATGTGATAAGGATCAATGAAAAAATGTAAGCTATGTGACTTGATTGAGACGACAATGTGCTAAAGGGTTGATGCAAAATTTGATCCATATGATAAGAACGTGATGTGCAGCTAAACCCTAAATGGGATATGAGAATCAATGATGTTTGATGCAAGGACTAAGGATACTCTAGGTCTGAAAATATTTGCAATGTGAGGTTTGACTTGTGCTATGATGGATAGACACAAGGATAAGTTATCAAAGAGAGGGCATGCTATAATAGGAGATGATGAACTCCAAGTGGAATACCAACTCAAAGACATTTATAGAATCTCGAACTCAAGGAAGACGCACCTCAAGTGATAAGGGGGATTGATGATCAAAAGTTGATGCCAGACCTAAGACGAGAAATCCTAAGTGCAAGCAATGTTTTTTTGGGGGGGGATTTTATTTATTTATTTTAGATTTATCTTTTAGATTAGATTTTAAATTTTGATAATATTGACTTTTTAAAATTATATCTTAATTAGATTTTTAATTTGCTAATTAGATTAGATTTTAATTTTTTTTAAGTATATTAAATTTTAATTTTTTGTTAATTAGATTAATGTTTAGTTCTTTGTTAGTGCATTTTGATTGTTTTGATTTCTTTTTGTGAACTAATCTTTGTTGCTTTGTGTGCTTGTGCAGGTGTCTGATCACTATCTGGGAATCACCAAGAACACGCAAATCTAATATTTTCTATTGTATAGCCATACGAAGCCCATAAAGTAATGCTTCATATTCTGCAATATTGTTGGTACAAGGAAATTGTATTTTATAAGCCTTTGGTATGTGATCCCCTTGCCATGTGACGAAGAGAATGCCAGCGCCAGAGCCACCCTGTGTGAAGGAACCATTAAAATATAAAGTCCAAAGGTTTGAAGATTCCATGTTAAATATTGACTCATTAGGTAACTCTGTAACAAGTGGATAATCATCTGTGATAGGAGCATCAACGAGTTGATCGGCTATAGTTTTTCCTTTGATTTCTTTTCTTTCAACATACTCGATGTCAAACTCGCTAAGAATCATGACCCATTTAGCCAGTCGCCCTGTAAGAGCTACTTTACTCAGAAGATATTTAAGTGGATCAATTTTTGCAATGAGCTTTGTTTGGTGTGTAAGAATGTCATGTCGCAGTTTCTGTGAGGCAAAAACTATAGCAAGACACGCTCTCTCAATAGTACTATAATTAAGCTCATATCCCACTAGGGTACGACTGATGTAATATATTGCACGTTCTTTTCCTTCAGAGTCATGTTGAGCCAAAAGTGCCCCCCGTGTTGTAGCAGTTGTAGATATATATAATAGTAGAGGCTTGTCATCTGTAGGAGGTACTAACACTGGTGGTGACATTAGGTATTCTTTGATCTGTTGAAAAGCTTGTTCACATTTGTCATCCTACTTGAATGAAACATTTTTATGTTGCAGGTACTGAAATGGTTGACACTTATCTGCCAATTGTGCTATAAAGTGGCAGATAGATTGGAGTTTCCCTTGTAAAGATCTCAACTGACGGATATTCCTCAGTGGTGGCATCTCAAGTATGGATTTTACTTTTTCAAGATCAGCTTCAATTCCCTTAGATGATACAATGCATCCAAGGAGTTTCCCGGAGGTTACCCCAAAGACACATTTCTTTGGATTCAATCGGACTTTATATTTTTTCAACCTTGTTAAGATTTTATCCATGATTTCTAAATGTCCCTCCTTGGTGTAAGATTTTCCAAGCAAGTCATCTACATAACCTTCCAGATATATATGCATCATGTCATGAAAGATAGTGTTCCTTGCACGTTGATAAGTAGCTTTGGCATTCTTCAATCCGAAGGGCATGACATTCCTACAAAAAGTTCCCCAAGGACAAGTAAATGTTGTTTTGATCTGGTCTTCAGGAGCAATTTTGATCTGATTATAGCCCAAGAACCCATCCATGAGGGATGACATCTCGTGTTCTGTTGTGGAATCCACTATCATGTCAATATATGGAAGTGGGAAGTCATCTTTAGGACAAGCTTTATTTATATCCCTAAAATCTGTGCAAACACGGACACTCCATCAGGTTTTGAAATTGGTACCAAGTTTGAAATCCATTTAGCATAGTCAACAGGTCTTATAAATCCAACATCTAGCAACTTTTGTAATTCTTCCTTCACCAATAGTGCCACATGAGGATGCATTTTTCTCAATTTTTGTAGATGGAGGAAATGGATTGAATACAAGATTCAAACTTCTAGCATCCAACAATGAAGTTTTTCCTGTCAAAAACACACAAGCAAATTAAAATCTAAACTAAGAACACACATGCATGTCACACAATCTACTCCATTGCACTCCTTAAGCCAAGATCTTATGTAGATAATATTGCTCTCAGAAGCACACACAAGAAGCTATGGGTTTTTGGAGATTCAAGATGATTAATGCAAAGGAAGCTAAATAAAATGAAATACAAAGATGATGAAGAATGCAAACTGACATAAATTCGACGCATAAAGATGAGATACCCAAATAAGAGAGGGGGCCTTGTTTAAATAGATTTTCTCTGGGCAAGTTCATGTTGTGGGATGAATATGGGATAATGAAAGATAAGTGGTATAGGGAAGATGAGTGGTAAATGGGAAATGGTAAGTGGTAGGAGGGGATATTAAAGGGTTTTATTAAATAAATAGAGAAATGTATATAACGTGAATGCATGAAGGTGTATACATGATGGAAGGCTATGCAAAGATTATGCGTATGATCTAAGGGAATTATGCAAGGGTTTAACCTAATGGTGGTATGCAAAGGTTTGATATAAGGGTGTTATGCAAAGGTTTGATCTAAGGGTGGTACACAAAAACAAGGTATAATTAAATGAGGTATGCAAGATTGAAAGGTGCAACTAGGTGAAGACTATGCAAGGACCTAAAGGTATGGGAAGCTCAAATGATGTGACTATGTGAGGACCTAAAAGATCAGAACTTCGAAAGTGATGTCTCAAGAGGTTTGAAATGATTGTTTTGAGAACACAGGTTTGATGTTTCAAGGACAATGTTGTTTTGCAATGTTTTTGTTTTACAACATGGATGGATACTTAAAAGTTTAGACCAAGGTTTTTATAAAGTGTTTCAATTTTAAGTGTGGTGTTGATTATGAAATGTTCTTGTTTGTTTGTGCTCACACTCAGAAAACACGACACACAAAAAGTTTGTTTGATTTTGCAATAAAAACACATTCAAGCACAATCCTAAGGCTGGCCAAGACAATAGTTGTTGAATCTCACTTGGGGGGCTACCCTGAGCTACACAATTTAGAGTGGATACTTAGGTGCTTGACCCCACTGGCTCCACCCCCGACACTCACTTCTTTGGGGCAGTCAAGCACTAGTCCCCATGAAAACTCCCCATGGCAAACTTTGTATCTCTACTAAGAACCGTAAGAATGTGAGCTACTTCAGAGGTCCGACCTCTTGTGTCAACAACTAGAAGGTTCTTGGCTTCCAACATAAAAGGTGTCTAGTAAGGGCATCCATTCGAGTGGCCATACATGCGGTGGCATACACTCCATTAAGGAAGGCTCCCAGCCTATAGAGGTTGTGCTCTATAGGGTTTATGGGGAGACATGCCGTCAGTATGAACTATTGTAGATGGAGGAAATGGATTGAATACAAGATTCAATCTTCCAACATCCAACAATGAAGTTTTTCCTATCAAAAACATACATGCAAATTAAAATCTAAGCTAAGAACACACATGCATGTCACACAATCTACTCCATTGCACTCCTTAAACCAAGATATTATGTAGATAATATTTCTCTCAGAAGCACACACAAGAAGCTATGGTTTCTTGGAGATTCAAGATGATTAATGCAAAGGAAGCTAAAGAAAAAGAAATGCAAAGATGATGAAGAATGCAAACTGACATAAGTTCGACACATAAACATGAGATACCCAAATAAGAGAGGGGGCCTTGTTTAAATAGATTTTCTCCGGGCGAGTTCATGTTGTGGGATGAATATGGGATAATGCAAGATGAGTGGTATAGGGAAGATGAGTGGTAAATGGGAAATGGCAAGTGGTAGGAGGGGATATTAAAGGGTTTTATTAAATAAATAGAGAAATGTATATAACGTGAATGCATGAAGGTGTATACATGAATATGATATAATGTTTTATTTAATAAATTTAATGGATAAATGATGAGATATTAATAATAATATAATAAAAGATGGAAATTATGAATAATGAATTATGGAGAAATAATAGTGTAATAATAAGGACTCGCCCGATGTTTGGAGAAATTTGAAATTAAATGAGGACAAATTAATAGAAATTTTTATGTGTCTACAATTATAAGAGAGGTCGAGTATTGTAAGAAATGACAAATTACCTATGTGAGGGGGCATGTTACCAGCCAATCCCTTGTATTTGAGAACCACGCTCACAACCCTTTGATTACAATTGCAAGTTATTCCAACCTAGTTGCAAATGTTGTTTCCATTTACCCAGGTGGACATTGAAAGAGTTGAATCCTTTTTTACTGACCTTTTCATTTCGAGCAAGGCTTTTGCATCAATTTGATTTTGGTATTGCAACTCATTGGATGAAAATGTAAGAAATATAAAGGTAGTGAAGATGAGTAAAAGAATGGACTCTTTCAAATTGTTCATTTCTGAAAGCAGGATTAATCAGCCCAATTCTTGTTTTACCATTCTTCGTAAAAGGATAAAGCTAGATTTCAATGGAAATGGTAAAGCTTTAAGCACATGCGTAAGTCAAGGGAAGAGACGTCGTTGACGTTAGTAATCTACATAGGTATTGTTGATAATTTTTGGTAGTTTACAAATATACTTTAAACTAAGTATCCCAAAGTTAGTATTTAGAATTTTTTTTTTTTTATGGAGGTCCAGACCTGGAGCACGACAACCCAGCAAGGGCATGAAGCCCGTGAGCTGCCAACCCAATGAGGGCCTTCACAAAGTATTTTTTGCCACCCAATACGAGGGCACAAGCCAATAGGCTGAACCTCTTCGGCTAAGAACCAAGGACTCAGGGGTATCCATTTCGCCATAATGGTTATTGTGGATATTAAAAATTGGATTTTCAGAATTATTTTAAATATTATTTTTAGATATTATTTTACTTTTGTTTAGATCTAAGGTCTTTTATTTTGATCAACAAATTGAATAGGTTATATAATAGAAAATAGTGAATGACAATTTACATGTTTCTGCATTCAACTAACACAATCTATAGTGTTTGATTATTTTTAATCAAGCATACAAAGTGCCAAAAAGTTACTAGTGATTAAGAATAGCACTACCATTTCTACTACTGAAGTATGTTGAGCACTTGCAACATCCACTCATGAGACACCAATAAAGACAGTCCATGGTGCTTGATCATTATTTATCAAGCATACAAAGTATAAAAATTGCTAGTGATTAAGAATAACACCATTGCTAGTGCTAAAGTATGTTGAGCATTAGCAACATCCACTCATGAGACACCAATAAACGCAATCCATGTTGTTTGATCATTATTGATCAAGCATACAAAATATATAAAATTACTAGGGACTAAGAATAGCACCACTGCTAGTGCTGATATATATTAAGCACTTGCAACATCCACTCATGAGAAAAATATGAATCCTTTCTCCTCAAGGAACCCACCTAGTGTTGTAATATAGATGACAAACTTGGAAATTCTAAGTTTGACTAAATATGGCATTTTTCACCAATAGATATGTCAACTTTTTATCAACTTAAAATTTTAAAATATTGCATGATCATAGATATACCTTTCTTTCCTAGATGATACTTTAATGAAGATTAATAATCAATTTACAGAATATTGAACTATGTGCTTCACTCACCTTCCATGATTTTAGCCACAAAACTCTAATACCACTATAGGATCTAAGATCTAATATGCATCAAATAATAATAAATATTTGTATTTTGAACCGACACAAATAAACACACATAATATAACATATTTGAGTCAAATTTATAATATTAAATATGGACTTGTAAATCCATCTACTTTCAACCACTTGGATAACTATCAAATATTCATAAAATAACTATCTAATAACTATTCGAGCACATTAAACAATCAATCAACATTAACATTATAACATATTAAACCTACATGATATATTTAATCATAGCATCTAATAGCCTAGACAAATAATTCAAATACATCAATATCTTCAATAATATCAACTTGTTCTATTGTTATTAGCACCATTCCCTCCAATTCATATTTGATAACATTTCAATGTTCCAATCCCAAGCAACAACCAATATTGCCAAGGATAGGCCATAAGACTTATTAAGCTAAGATATCTCTAGCCTAAATTTATTGTATTCCACCTAGCAAAGGTAATATTCTTGTCATTTTTTGGTACAACTTATTGAAAAAATTATCAATAATCATATTCTTGTTGGATTCAAATAGTAAATATATTTTGCATTTGTGATTGCAATCTCCTTGTGTGTATGGGTAGTTTGTGTAATCTAAAACTTTTCTACATTCAATAAAAAATGAAATTCTTATTTCTCCAAACATCTTGTTTGTGTTTCGTTGTTACTCTAGGGATGTCTAGTAAGCAATTATTCAATTGACTTGTTATTAATATTATATCATTTATGTAGGTCATTAAATCTATTCATTTTTAATGTGTGATAAAATGCATAGCAAATACCTTTGTCACTGTGTCCAACACAACATGATGGTCATGTTGCCCAATGGGCATATCAAGCATGCTTTGTATACCCTTTTCTTTTTTTGTCATATTCAATGGATATATGTTGGCAAGTCAAGGAGCAAAAATAGAGCCAACTACAGGCTACTGCAAATGGTTTGTGAGGTAAGGATAGATCACTAGTCAACCTTAGGAGTCATGTCTCTTCACAAGATATTGTATATATGTTGATTTTAAATCATATCCAGTAGACACCAATAACTAAGATATTGAGATAAGAAATATATGTATGAAGCAAAGACTAAGACGTACATTTTGATATAAAGATATATTTTAATAAAAGGAGATACTAGTTCTACACTTACATGTGTTATGATGAATGGATGTTTCTTTTGTTGATGATAAAGTATGGATTCTCTATTATATTAAGTCACTTCCATAAATGCTTAATTCTCTTATTGTATCCTATGGGGTATAAACTAACTACATAAGAAATCTTGGGATACAAATCTTCAAACTATATAACCCCATTTCTCTTGCTAACAATGTACAACCATAATAAATACACCCCAAGTGCCTTTTCCCTTTTCCTACATCTTTTTAAAAATGATAATTTTAGATAAAAGTGTGCATTGCACAAACTTTTGGCCAATCCTTAAATAAGAAAAAAATGTACACAATGCATGCCCTTCTTTTTGTTTTCGAATTTCATTTTTTAAAATTTTTTAAAATTTTTGCTAGTTTAAATTTTTAGTGCATAAATATAACTTTTATAAAAAAATAAACACCTTAAACATCATCAAAGTAACATGATAAATTCATCAAAAGAGTGTTAAAAAAAAAAACTCTCGATGGCTAAAAATAGAGTAATAAATATAAATATAAATCAAAAGATTTTATAAATAATAATAAATTTTATTGTTCCATAGATATACAATACATATTTTATGAAAATTTAAAATTATTAAACATAATAAGTTTTTAAGTAAATAAATCTCAGAATTATGAATTATAATATACTTTTAAAAAATCACAACATAATTTCTTAAAATTTAGAAAAAATTATAACAAGCAAATAAATGAATAGATAACATAATTTATTAAAAATAAATTAAAGGAGCTCAATACATTCTTTGTTTAATAATTTAAATAGTTTATAAAAGAGCAAATAACAACATTGATAACCTAATTTATATATATTTTTAAAAAGGAGCTTGGTACTAGATCAAGTAAGATCCATGATCAAATGCATATAGGGTAAAAGTACAAACCTGTGTCACACTTTTACAAAGGAAAAAATTAACACAACAATAAGTGTTCAATTTCGCCACCATAAAAGTGGCATTTGTATTTTGAATTTGAAGATGATGTAAACTGATGAAATGTGTAAAATTTGATGAAGTTTAAGTCTACTATTTTTTGAAACTTTTTTGTCAATAATTGATATGTTTTTTTTTAGCTTTAAAGACAATTTTTTTATTGCTGAAAAACGCTAAAAATCAGGGGATTTAGTTCCCACCAACAAAGAAAATGTAAATCAACTTATTTTTTTCCGATTTTGATATCCCTTATAGATGACATACATATATATAGTGTATCAAAAAAAATAAAAAAATTTGATGTATATTTTCTTTGTTATAGCATTTGGAAATCGAATATACCAGAATTTGATATATTTTTTCTCCCACCACAATTTGTCTATTCAATTTATGATAATCAAAAAACAAAAAAATAGCCTTTTGGAGAAGACTCTCTCCTCTAGTGAACCATATTTTTTTCAATTTTTTTTGAGGTTATTCAATATTTTGTTTTTCGAACCAAACTCTTACCAACGTTAGAATACCTACTTGTAGTATTTTTTATTTTTTATATATTAAATGTAATCAAAACATTATAAAAATTATATGAGTAGATTCTTGACTTCTATCTCTACAAAAGGGTATTTTTTTGTTTTTTTAATAAATTGAATTTACCTATTGAATTTTGTTGCAGAAGTCAGAAGTTTTAGAAAATGACCAAATTTGGTGATGTGGTTGCCACTTAGGATGCCACTTAGATGATTCCGACCGGAACCCTTTCTGGCCGAAACCTTGAAGGTTGACGTGCCCGGTCATTTGCACCACCAGTTGCTTGAAGTTCATATAAATAAAACATAATTTTTCATTTTAAAAAATCAATTTCAACTCAGTGCGAATTAATAAAAATGATTTTTTAATAATCTTTTTTTTTTCAAATAAAGTGGTATTTTGGATATAAAGGGGCGACAATATAAAGCATCGAGATTATAAAGTGGGAAGATTATAAAGCGACGAATATTTCTAATTTTATAAAGGGGCGAAGATTTTGAATTTTACTGTTGAAGGCTTCTACCTTTTCCAAGTATGTTATTTAAGCTATTTTTTTCAATTATGTTTAATATACAATATTAGATGGTTCTTTCGAAACTAAATATTTTTTAGATTTTATTAAACTTTATTTTATTAATCGTTAATTGTGGATTCAATCATTTATTTTCAAGTATGTTATTTTAAATTATTTTTAAATATACAATATTAGAAGGTTTTTTCAAAACTATTTAGATTTTTTAGATTTGATTAAACTTTATTTTATTAATCGTTAATTGTGGATTCAATCATTTATTTTCAAGTATGTTATATTACACTTTATTTTTTTAATTATTTTATATTAAATCTTAATTGTGGATCCAATCATGTATCTTATCTTGAACCTTTTATTTACGTGTACATGGATTCATTTATATGTCTTTGTGGACTTTTTATTTACACATGTATGTTCCATATGTTTTTATTTATGTATGTATGCAAATTCAGTTTTATTTACGTGTATGGATTCATTTATACGTATTCCTATATATGCGGAGATTTATTCTTATTTTCATGTACATAGATTCATTTTTATTTACAAATAAACTATCGAAGTTTACAAGACATTCAAAATAGTTGGACCATCATATTTTGAAGTTGAGAAACATGAAATATCACAAAGAATGTAGTAATGTTATTTAAATGATTGATCAAATTTGTTTCAACATTACCAATTAAAAAATAAGAATATTATTAAAATAAGTTTCTCAATTGTTACATACTAACTATTGTACTAATACAAAAACACTTAAAAGAACATTAGTGAATTTGTAAAATATATTAAACACTAATAAAATTGAGTATATTCAACACTATTTAGTATTTAATTATAATTTTTCACCTATACAACTCAAATTCTCTCTATTAGCTACTATAGTTCAAGCAATTAATGTTATTGTCATGTCCATATACATTGCATAGTCAAATATAGAATCCAACTAGACTTAATTTCTTACTCCTTATCTTATGTTTGGTTGAAACTAGTTCTTATTTCCTGAACTTTTTTTTTCCATTTTCTAAATTTCAAAAATTGGAGTTCAAGTCAAATGATAAATGGATGAAATACATTTCATTTATTCAATGTAGAAAGTTAAAAAATGCAAAATTAAATACATTTCATTTAATCATAATTTGTTTGTTAAGAACAAGGAAAAGTAACTCTAACTTTTTTAACATAGTTTACAAATGAAGTCTATTTATAGATTTAACTTTAACATTGTTAGATAACTATATATATATGTATAGATAACCTAAATTAAAATAACTTGAAAGCACACAACTATGATTTTTTTCTTATATATGGTACATATGTGTTTGTGTTTTTAGGTTCAAAGTGAAGTTTTGAGAATCTGAATATTTTTTGCAATGGAGAATAAGAGGACTAGATCAAGGTTGTATGATCGTAAAAGGGACGATAAGATAAAAGGTCATACAAAACGTAGTCAACAAAAATCCGTTGATGTTCAAGTAACATCTACTCAGGTACAAGATGAAATTGGTATAGGCTCAAGTTTGAAATTTTTCTCGGGGATGGAAAATTTGATGGAAATGGATGAAGATAGTCTTTTCAATGAAATATCCTTTGAAGATATGATACCTGAAAGCACATTAAAATTGCATTGTAAGAAAATGTGGGATGATTATTTTGAAAAAAAGTATATTATTGGAAGAGCGCAATTATTTCCTAAGTTATTTAGGAAAAGAGAAATGACCCCTATTTTGGAGTTGTTGGGTGTTGATAATAAGAAAAGGTCACCTAATACATTAGTAAAAGAAACTATAATTGAAATTTTGCAAGAAGTATTGAAATGTATTGACAGCACAAGTTGAGGTGTTGATGTAAATGTTGCACGTAGAACATTGATGACTATGATTACTAGTAAGAAATTGTCTCATAGAAATCAAGTTAACGCAATTTCTCAATTAATGAAGGTATCTAGAAGAAATGTTCAAAGATACATTAGGAAGAGAAATATGTTAGATGAAAACATTGAAAAGAATTGGGTAAATATTTGTAGGGTTCCTAGAAAAGACAAAATTTCTGAAGATATAAAAACACAGGTCATTGATTATTAGACCAACCACTCTCGTGTTTCTTCCAATAGAAGGGACACTATACAGATGATAGATGAAGATGGTAAAAAAATTAAACATCCAAAACATTTTCTAGATACAACACAAAGTGAATTGTTTGAAGCATTCAAGCAAGAATGTTCAGATGTGAAGATTTGTCAAAGGATGTTTGAGAGATTGTGTCCTTGCTTTGTACACATACATAAGGTACGTGAAACTTGTTGTTGTCAAAATCATGTTGAATTTCATATACACTTGTAATCATATAAAAAATTCATGGCAATAATTAATCCAAATCTAGTCATTCCTACAAGTACAACACAATTTGTGAAGTCTATTTTATGTGATAAATTAGAAGATTCAGATGAGTTCAAAATACAATGTATAAAAGGTGAATGCAATGATTGTGAAGTTTTGAGTAAGTTTGTGTTACAAACTGAGAATATTGATATCTATGCGCAAGTAATGTGGAAGAGATTTGAATATGAGACATACTAAACTAAGTCAGGAACTGAATCCAAAAAAATTATGTTGAAAGAGAGTGAATTTCCCTACATTGAGTTTATAGATAGATTTCGTAATATGATATATCCACATATCCAATATTGTCATGTTGCAAGATGGCAAGCTAAAAAGTTTCGTGACTCAAAGAATTGTTTTCCACCAGGTTGTATTCTTTCAATCGTAGATTTCTCCGAGAGCTATACATTTAGTCCTCACATAGAAATTCAAAGTCAATATTATCATTCCAAGCAAGTTGCAATATTTGTACAAGTTTTCTATAGACATGCACAATTTCAAGTGGATGGTATAGAGAGTACTGAAAATGAACGCATTATCATCAAGGATGTTCATTCTATATTAGTGATGATACGTGTCATGATAGGAGCTATGTAGCACATTGTTTTGGAATGTTTTTGAAGATATTAAAGAACGTGGGATAAATTGTACACAACATTGGATTTGGTCTGATGGACGTGTTGTTAAGTGTTAGATTTGAAATTGATACATTGAATTTTTTATTATATTTGATTTGATTTTATAACACACACACACACACACACACACACACACACACACACACACACACACACACACACACACACACACACACACACATATATGTTATTCATCTCAGGACAATTTAAGTCTACAAAAGATTTTAATTGGTTATCCTTACAACATGCTCGACATAGCATAAAGTTTTTGTGGAACTTCTTTGAGAGTGGACATGGAAAAGGAGAGCATGTGTGAAGCGTGCACTTCGCCAACATGAACTTGCAAGTATTCTCTTCATATTTGTATACAGTTTTAATTTAAAAGAATCTAAGAACTATATATATATATGGGTTGTCCAATTTTCTAAAGTGAGATCTTGTGTACAAGTAACACCATACGTAATTCAAATAAAATTGTTGAATGGTGCAAAAGTCATTTTGCTAGTTGTGATACAACATACAACAAACATTATTTTTGGGAAGTTAAAGGTATAAATATTCTTACATTCAAGTGCTCTTGAATTAATTTTAATTTGTATATATATATGTGTGTGCATATGTGTGAACTGAACTAAATTGGACTAAATAATTTGTATTATTAGATATTGATCGATCAATTCCGTATAATTGTCAATTAATTAATGGTATTAGAAGTTTTCATCAAGTCATGACTATGAGATATAGCAAGCCTCGTGTTATTCTTGCAAGAGAAAAATCATGTTTTTATGTTGATTGCATTGTGAACAACACAAATACTCAATGTCAGAACATCGCAGATGGATATGTTTTACAATGGGAAATGAAAGAATTTAACACAATTCCTTCTTATGAAGATAGTGACATTATTGATATTCATGATCCTCTATATTCAGCTGATTATGAACGTGTTTTGATTTAGTTGTTACAGGTGCGTGCATGCATTTTTTCTAAATTATATATATGTACAAATTTTTAAATTCTTATTTAATTTAGTATTGTTCAAAATTAATTTAACTGTATAATGTACTAATTTTGTTTGAAATATATATATGTAGTCTATGTTCACAGGTGATATTTTTGCAGTGATTGTTGATCCTGACAATACTGAAGGTGTAGATTATTATCTACTAAGATGAACAAAACCAAAATGCAAGTTATTAGAATCAGTCAATGATGATGATGGGCAACAATATCCCACTAGTTCAGTTGTTGTTGAAGGCACCTATTATCAGCAAATAAAGATATATAGAAATGGTGTAACATTCATTGATTATATGCCAGACCAAAAAGTTCTACACTACAGTCACTTAGTATTAGCAACAAGATTGCATTTGGAGACATTGCCAACAAGAGGATGTGGCAACCAAAAGTGGAGGTTGCCTATTAAAGATCATGAAAAACATTTAGAGATTATTAAATATTGGGAGGATCCAGATTATATGTACCAGGAGCTTTAAGTTAACTTGTCATGTTTGAACAAGTAAATTATATTAGATAGGTCGTATTTTGATGAACTCATATTTTCTAGGAGTAGATCATGTGTGTG